>NC_047670.1:0-300000 GCF_011762505.2 Arvicanthis niloticus
TCTCCTCTCTCCGGATGCCCTTCTGTTCTCTACTCTTTCTGGATTTTCTCCTCTCTCTGTATGCCCTTCTGTTCTCTCTTCCTTCGTGAGGTCCTTCGGTCCTCTCCTCTCTCTGGATGCCCTTCTGTCTTCTCCTTTCTCTGGATGTGATTTGGTAATCTCCTCTCTCTGGATGCGCTTTTTTTTCTCTCATCTATCTGGATACCCTATTTTTCTCTCCTCTCTTGTATGCTCTTCTGTTCTCACCACTTTCTGGATGCCCTGTTGTCCTCTTGTCTCTCTGGATCCCCTTATGTCTTCTCCACTGTCTGGATGCCCTTTTATTCACTTATCTCTCTGGATGCCCTTCTGTCTTCTCCTCTCTCCGAATGACCTTCTGTTCTCTCCTCTCTCTGGATTCCCTTCTGTCTTCTCCTCTCTCTGGATGCACTTCTGTTCTCTCTTTTTCTGGATGCCCTTCTGTTTTCTCCTCTCTCCGAATGCCCTTCTGTCTTCTTCTCTCTCTGGATGCACTTCTGTTCTCTCCTCTCTCTGGATTCCCTTCTGTCTTCTCCTCTCTCTGGATGCCCTTCTGTTCTCTCCTTTTTCTGGATGCCCTTCTGTTTTTTCCTCTCTCCGAATGCCCTTCGGTCTTCTCCTCTCTCTGGATGCCCTTCTGCTCTCTCCTCTCTGGATGCATTTCTATTCTCTCCTCTCACCGGATGCCCTTCTGTCTTCTCCTCTCCCTGGATGACCTATTGCTCTCTCCTCTCTCTGGATGCCTTTCTGTTCTTACCTCTCTCTGGATTCCCTTTTTTCTTCTCCTCTCTCTTGATGCCCTTCTGTTCACTCCTCTTCTGGATGCCCTTCTGTTCTCTCCTCTCTCCAGAATCCCTTCTGTCTTCTCCTCTCTCTGGATAGCTTTCTGTCCTCTCCTCTCTCTAGATGCCCTTCTGTCCTCTCCTATCTCTGAATGCTTTTCTGCTCTCTCCTCTTTCTGGATGCCTTTCTATCCTCTCCTCTCTCTGGATGCCTTTCTGTCTTCTCCTCTCTCTGGATGCCCTTCTGTTCTCACCGCTCTCTGGATGCCCTTCTGTCTTCTCCTCTCTCTACATGCCCTTCTATTTTCTGCTCTCTCTATATTCCTTTCTGTCTTCTCATCTCCCTGATGCCCATCTATTATATTCTCTCTATGGATGCTTTTCTGTTCACTTATCTCTCTGGATACCTTTTTGTCGTCTCCTCTTTCTGGATGCCCTTCTGTTTTCTCCTCTCTCTAGATTCTCTTCTGTTGTGTCATATCTCTAGATGCTCTTCTCTACTCTTCTTTCTCTGGATAATATTCTGTTTGCTTATCTCTCTGCATGCCCTTCTGTTCTCTCCTCAATATGGAAGATCTTCTGTTCTCTCATGTCTCTGAATGTTCTTGTGTCCTTTCCTCTTGCTGGAAGCCCTTCTGTCTTCTCCTCTCTCTGGATGCCCTTCTATTCTCTCTTCTCTCGGGATGTTATTCTGTCTTCTCCTCTCTCTGGATGCCCTCTGTCTTCTCCTTTCTCTGGATACCCTTCTGTGTTCTCCGCTCTCTGGATACAGTTCTATTCTCTATTCTCTTTGTATGCCCTTCTGTCTTCTTTACTCTCTGGATGCCCTTCTGTTCTCTTCTCTCTGTGGATGCCTTTCTGACCTCTCCTCTCCATGGATGTTCTATGTTCTCTCCTCTCTCTCTAGATTCCCTTTTTGTCTTCTCCTCTCTTCTTATGCCCTTCTCTTCTCTCTAATGATGCACTTCTGTCCTCTATTCTCTCTGGATGTCCTTCTGTTCTCTCGTCTCTCTGGATTCCCTTCTGTGCTCTACTCTCTCTGGATGCCCTTCTGTCCTCTCCTGTCTCTGGATGCCCTCCTGTCTTCTCCTCTCTACCTATGCCCTTTTGTTCTCTCGACTCTCCTGGTGCCCTTCAGTCTTCTCTCTCTGGATGCCCGACAATTTTCTCCTCACTCTGGATACCCTTCTGTCTTCTCCTCTCTCTAGATGCCCTTCTGTTCTCTCCTCTCACTGGATGCCATTCTGTCCTCTGCTCTCTCTGGATGCCCTTCTGTCTTCTCCTCTCGCCAGATGCCCTTTGGTCCTCTTCTCTCTATGGATGTCCTTCAGGATTCTGCTCTCACTGGATGTCCTTCTGTTCTCTCCTGTTTCTGGATCCTCTTCTGTTCTCTCATCTTCCTGGATGCCCTTCTGTTCTCTCCTCTCTCTGGATGCCTTTCTGTCTTCTCCTCTCTCTGGATGCCATTCTGCTCTCTCCTCTCTCTGAATGCCATTCTGTTCTCTCCTCTCTCTTGATGCTCTTCTGTTCTCTTCCTTTTTTCTAAATGCCCTTCTATTCTCTTCTTTCTCCGGATGCCCTTCTGCTTTTTCCTCACTCTGGATGGCTTTCTGTTCTCTCCAATCTCGGGATGCCCTTCTGTCTTCTCCTATCTAGGGTTGCCAATCAATTCTCTCCTCAACCTGGAGACCCTTCTGCATTCTCTTCTTTCTAGATGCCCTTCTGTTCTCTACTCTTTCCTGATTCTCTTCTATTCTTTCATCTCTCTGTATGCCCTTCTGTTCTCTCTTCTTTCATAAGGTCCTTCTGTCCTCTCTCTCTGGATGCCCTTCTGTCTTCTCCTTTCTCTGGATGCCTTGTTGTACTCTTTTCTCTCTGGATGCCCTTTATCCTCTCCTCTTTCTGGATACACTACTGTTCTCTCCTCTCTTGTATGCTCTTCTGTTCTCACCTCTTTCTGAATGCCCTTGTGTCCTCTTGTCTCTCTGGATGCCCTTCTGTCTTCTGCACTCCTGGGATGCCCTTTTATTCTCTCCTTTCTCCAGATGCCCTTCTTTCCTCTCCTCTCTGGATACCCTTCTGTCTTCTCCTCTCTCTGAATGCCCTTCTGTTCTCTCCTCTCTCTGGTTCCCTTCTTTCTTCTCGTCTCTCTGGATGCCATTCTGTTCTCTCCTCTTTCTGGATGACCTTCTGTTTTCTCCTCTCTCCGAATGCCCTTCTGTCTTCTCCTCTCTCTGGATGCCCTTCTGCTTTCTCCTTTCTGGATGCATTTCTATTCTCTCCTCTCTCCGGATGCCCTTCTTTCTTCTCCTCACTCTGGATGCCCTTCTGCTCTATCCTCTCTCTGGATTCCCTTCTGTCTTCTCCTCTCTCTGGATGCCCTTCTGTTCACTCACCTCTCTGGATGACCTTCTGTCTTCTCCTCTCTCTGGATAGTTTTCTGTTCTCTCCTCCCTCTGAATGCCCTTCTGTCTTCTCCTCTCTCTGAATGGCCTTCTGTTTTTTCCTCTATTTGGATTCTCTTTTTGTCTTCTCCTCTTTCTTGATGCCCTTCTGTTCTCTCCTCTTCTGGATGCCCTTCTGTTCTCTCCTCTCTCCGGATGCCCATCTGTCTTCTCCTCTCTCTGAAAAGCATTCTGTTCTCTCCTCCCTCTGGATTCCCTTCTGTCCTCTCCTTTCTGGATGCCCTTCTGTCTTCTCCTCTCTCCGAATGCCCTTCTGTTCTCTCCTCTCTCTGGATTCACTTCTGTCTTCTCATCTCTCTGGATACCCTTATGTTCTCTCCTCTTTCTGGATGACCTTCTGTTTTCTCCTCTCTCCGAATGCCCTTCTGTCTTCTCTCTCTGCATGCCCTTCTGCTCTCTCCTCTCTGGATGCATTTCTATTCTCTCCTCTCTCCGGATGCCCTTCTTTTTTCTCCTCACTCTGGATGCCCTTCTTCTCTATCCTCTCTCTGGATTCCCTTCTGTCTTCTCTCTATGGATGCCCTTCTGTTCTCTCCTCTCTCTGGATTCCCTTCTGTCTTCTCCTCTCTCTGAATGACCTTCTGTCTTCTCTTTCTCTCTGGATGCCCTTCTGTTCACTCCTCTCTCTGGATGACCTTCTGTCTTCTCCTCTCTCTGGATAGCTTTCTGTTCTCTCCTCACTCTGGATGCCCTTCTGTCCTCTCCTTTCTCTGAATGCCCTTCTGTCTTCTCCTCTCTCTGAATGCCCTTCTGTTCTTTCCTCTCTTTGGATTTCCTTTTTGTCTTCTCCTCTCTCTTGATGCCCTTCTGCTCTCTCCTCTTCTGGATGCCCTTCTGATCTCTCCTCTCTCCGGATGCCCTTCTGTCTTCTCTTCTCTCTGAAATGCATTCTGTTCTCTCCTCCCTCTGGATGCCCTCAGTACTCTCCTATCTCTGAATGCTTTTCTGCTCTCTTCTCTTTCTGGATGCCTTTCTGTCCTCTCCTCTCTCTGGATGCCCTTCTGTCTTCTCCAATCTATGGATGCCCTTCTGTTCTCTCTCTCTCTCTCTCTCTCTCTCTCTCTCTCTCTCTCTCTCTCTCTCTCTCTCTCTCTGCCATTCTGTTCTCTCCTCTCTCTAGATGCCCTCCTGTCTTCTCATCTTTCTGGATTGCTTTCTGTTCTCTCCTCTTCCTGGATGCACTTCTGTCCATTCCTATCCCTAGATGCCCTTCTACTCTCTCCTCTTTCTGGATGGCCTTCTGTCTTCTCCTATCTCTGGATTCCCTACAATTCTCTCTTCACTCTAGATTCCCTGCTGTCTTCTGCTCTCTCTGGATGCCATTTTGTTCTCTCCTATCAGTGGATGCCCTCTGTCTTCTCCTCTCTATAGATGCCCTTCTGTCTTTTTCTATTTCCAGAAGCCCTTCTGTCTTCTCCTCTCTCTGGATGCCCTTCTGCTCTCTCCTCTATCTGAATACCTTTCTGTTCTCTCCTCTCTCTGGATGCTCTTCTGTTCTCTCCTTTTTCTGGATGCCCTTCTATTTTCTCCTCTCTCTGGATGCCCTTCTGCCTTTTCCTCACTCTGGATGGCTCTCTGTTCTGTCCTTTCTCGGGATGACCTACTGTCTTCTCCTATCTCAGGTTGCCATTCAATTCTCTCCTCAACCTGGATACCCTTCGGTCTTTTCCGCTTTCTGGATGCCCTTCTCTCCTCTCCTCTTTCTGGATTCTTGTCTGTTCTCTCTTTTCTCTGGATGCCCTTCCGTTCTCAAATTTCTCATGGTGCCCGTCTGTCCTCTCCCCTCTTTGGATTCCCTTCTGTATTCTCCTCTCTCTTTATCCCCTTCTGTACTCTCCTCTCTTTGGATTCCCTTCTGTCTTCTCCTCTCTCTGGATGCCCTTCTGCTCTCTCCTCTCTATGAATGCCCTTCTGTCTTCTCCTCTCTCTGGATTCACTTCAGTTCTCTCCTTTCTCTGAATGCCCTTCTGTTCTCTCCTCTCTCTATTTGCCCTTCTGTTCTCTCCTCTATCAAGATGCCCTTCTGTCTTCTCCACCCTCTAGATACCCTTCGGTTCTCTTTTCTGTGGGTGCCCTTCTGTCTTCCCCTATCTCTGGATGCCCTTCTGTCTTCTCCTCTTTCTGGATGCTATTCTGTTCTCTGCTTTCTTTAGATGCCCTTTGTCCTCTCCTCTTTCTGAATGACCTTCTGTTCTCTTCTATCCCTGGACGCCCTTCTGTCCTCTCCTCTCTCTGGATGCCCGTCTGTCCTCTTCTACATGTGGATGCCTTCTTTCTTCTCCTCTTTCCGGATGCCCTTCTGTTCTCTCCTCTCTCTGGAAGCCCTTCTGCCTTCTCCTCTCGCTGTATGCCCTTCTATTCTCTACTCTTCTGGATGCCCCTCTGTCCTCTGTAATTTCTGGATTCTCTACTGTTCTCTTCTATCTTGATGCCCTTCTGTTCTTTCCTTTCTCCAGATGCCCTTCTGTCCTCTCCTCTCTATGGATGCCCTTCTGTCTTCTCCTCTCTTGGCATGCCCTTCTGTTCTCTCCTCTCTCAGTATGACATTCTGTCCTCTTTTTCTTGATGCCCTTCTGTCTTCTCCACTCTCTGGATGCCTATATGTTCTCTCTTCTCTCCAAATGCCCTTCTTTCTTCTCCTCTCTGAATGCCCTTCTGTTCTCTCCTTTCTATGGATTCCCTTTGGTCTTCTATCTCGTTATGCCCTTCTGCTCTCTCTTCTCCCTGAATGCCCTTCTGTTCTCTCCTTTCTCTGGATGCCCTTGTGTTGTCTCCTTTTTCTTGATGCCCCTCTGTTTTCTCCACTCCCTGGATGGCCTATTGCCTTCTCCTCACTCTGGATGCCCTTGTGCTCTCTCCTCTCCCTGGATGCCCATCTGTCCTCTCCTCTTCCTGTATGCACTTCTGTCTTCTCCTCTCTCTGGATGCCCTTCTGCTCTCTCCTTTCTCTGAATGCCCTTCTGTCTTCCCTTCTCTCTGGATTAACTTCTGTTCTCTCCTTTCTCTAGATGTCTTCTGTCCTCTTCTCTCTCTTGATGCCGTTCTGTTCTCTGATCTCTCTAGATGCCCTTCTGTTCTCTCCTCTCCCTGGAATCCCTTATGTTCTCTTCTATTTTCAGATGCCCTAATGTCCTCTTCTCTCTCTGGATGCCCTTCTGACTTCTCCTCTCTTCACATGCCCTTCTGTTCTCTCCTCTCTTTGGATAAGCTTCTGCCTTCTCCTTCTCTGGATTACCTTGTGTTCTCTTCTCTCACCGGATGCCCTTCTGTATTCTCCTCTCTCTGGATGCCCTTCTTTACTCTCCTCTCTTTAGATTCCCTTCTTCCTTCGCCTCTCTCTGAATGCTCTTCTGTTCTCTACTGTCTTTGGATTCTCTTCTGTCTTCTCCTCCCTCTGGATGCCATTCTGTTCTCGCCTTTCTCTGAATGACATTCTGTTCACACCTCACTCTGGATTCCCTTCTGTTCTCTCTTTTATTCTGGATGCCCTTGTGTTCCCTCCTCTCTATGGATGCCCT
The DNA here is from genome assembly GCF_011762505.2 of Arvicanthis niloticus. Lineage (NCBI taxonomy): Eukaryota > Metazoa > Chordata > Mammalia > Rodentia > Muridae > Arvicanthis > Arvicanthis niloticus. The sequence continues at coordinate 6,784 of NC_047670.1, forward strand.
CCTGCCTTTTCCTCACTGTGGATGGCTTTCTGTTCTTTCCTCTCTCTGGTTGCCCTTCTAAACTCTCCTCTCCCTGGATGCCCTACTGTCCTCTCCTCTCTCTAGATGCCCTTCTGTATTCTCCTCTCCATTGATGCCCTTCTGTTTTCTCCTCTCTTTGGATTCCCTTCTGTCTTCTCCACTCTCTGGATGCCCATCTGTTCTCTCTTCTCTTTGGGTGCCCTTCTTTCTTCTCCTCTCTCTGAATGCCCTTCCGTTCTCTCCTGTCTTTGGATTCCCTTCTGTCTTCTCCTATCTCTGGATGGCCTTCTGTTCTCTCCTCTCTCTGCATTCCCTTTGTCTTCTCCTCTCTCTGAAATCACTTCTGTTCTCTCCTCACTCTAGATGCCCTTCTGTCCTCTCCTCTCTCTGGATGCCCTTCTGTCCTCTCTACTTTCAGGATGCCCTTCTTCTCTCTCCTCTCTATGGATGCCCATCTGTCCTCTACTCTCTCTATATGACCTTCTGTCTTCTCCTCTCCCAGGATGCCCTTCTGTTCTCTCCTCTCTTTGCATTCCCTTCTGTCTTCTCCTTTCTCTGGATGCCCTTCTGCTCTCTCCTCTCTCTGAATGCCCTTCTGTCTTCTCCTCTCTCTGGATTCACTTGTGTTCTCTTAACTCTCTGAATGCCCTTCTGTTCTGTCCTCTCTCTAGTTGCCCTTCTGTTCTCTCCTCTATCCAGATGCACTCCTGTCTTCTCCTCCCTCTGGATAGCGTTCTGTTCTCTTTTCTGTGGATGCCCTTCTGTCCGCCCTATCTCTGGATGCCCTTCTATCTTCTCCTCTTTCTAGATGCCCTTCTTTCCTCTGCTTTCTCTAGATGCACTTCTGTCCTCTCCTCTCTGTGGCTGTCCTTCTATTTTTTTTCTCTCTAAATGCCCTTCTGTCCTCTCTTCTCTCTGGCTGCCCGTCTGTCCTCTTTTCCATCTGGATGGCTTCTATCTTCCCCTCTTTCTGGATGCTCTTCTGTTCTCTCCTCTCTCTGGAAGCACTTCTGTATTCTCCTCTTTTTGGATGCCCTTCAATTCTTTTCTCATCCTGGATACCATTCTGTCTTCTCCTCTCTCTATATGCCCTTCTATCCTATCCTTTCTCTAAATGTCTTTTAGTCTTCTGCTCTCTCTGGATGACCTTCTGTTCTCTCCTCTTTCTGGATTCTCTTCTGATCTCTCTTCTCTCTGGACGCCCTTCTGTTCTCAACTCTCTCGGGATGCCCTTCTGTCCTCTCCTCTCTCCGGATGCCTTTCTCCATTCTCCTCCCACTGGATGTCCTTCTATTCTCTCATCTCCAGTATGCCCTTCTGTCTTCTGCTCTTTCTGGATTCTCTACTGTTCTCTTCTCTCTATATGCCCTTCTGTTCTTTCCTTTCTCCGGATGCCCTTCTGTCCTCTCCTCTCTATGGATGCCCTTCTGTTTTCTCCTATCTTGGGATGCCTTTCTGTTCTCTCCTCTCTCAGTATGACATTCTGTCCTTTTTTTCTTGATGCCCTTCTGTCTTCTCCACTCTCTGAATGCCCTTCTGTTCTCTCCTTTCTATGTATTCCCTTCTGTCTTCTCCTCTCTCTGAATGCCCTTCTGCTCTCTCCTCTCTCTGAATGCCCTTCTTTTCTCTCCTCTCTCTGGATTCCCTTCCGTTCTTTCCTCTCTCTGGATGCCCTTCTGTTCTCTCTACTCTCTGGATACCCTTCTGTCCTCTCTTCTCTCTGGATACCCTCCTGATCTCTCCTCTCCCTGGATGCTTTTCTGTTCTCTTTCCAGATGCCCTTCTGTCCTCTCCTCACTCTGGTTGCCCTTTGGACTTCTCCTCTCTCTGCTTGCCCTTCTGTTCTCTCCTAGCTCTGAATACACTTCTGTCTTCTCCTTCTCTGGATGCCTTTGTGTTCTCTCCTTTTTTGGATGTGCTTCTGTTCTCTCCTCTCTCCGGATGCCCTTCTGTTCTCTCCTTTCTCTGGATGTGCTTCTTTTCTCTCCTCTCTCTGGATGCCCTTCTGCTCTCTCTTCTCTCTAAATGCCGTTCGGTTCTCTCCACTCTCTGGATGCTCCTCTGTTCTCTCCTTTTTCTGGATGCCCCTCTGTTCTCTCCTCTCTACGGATGCCCCTATGCCTTTTCCTCACACTGGATGGATTTCTGTTCTGTCCTATCTCAGGATGCCCTTCTGTCTTCTCCTATCTCTGGTTGCCATTCAATTATCTCCTCAACATGGATACCAATCTGAATTTTCCTCTCTCTGGATGCCCTTCTGTCCTCTCCTGTTTCTGGATTCTCTTCTGTTCTCTCTTCTCTCTGGATGCCCTTCTGTTCTCAACTCTCTGGGGTGCCCATCTGTCCTTTCCTCCTTTTGGATTATCTTCTGTCTTCTCCTCTCTCTGGATGGCCTTCTGTTCTCTCCTCTCTTTGGCTTTCCTTCTGTCTTCTCCTCTCTCTGGATGCCCTTCTGCTTTCTCCTCTCTCTGAATGCCCTTCTGTCTTCTCTCTCTGGATTCACTTTAGTTCTCTCCTTTCTCTGAATGCCCTTCTGTTCTCCCTTTTCTCTAGTTGCCCTTCTGTTCTCTCCTCTATCCAGATGCCCTTCTGTCTTCTCCACCCTCTAGATACCCTTCGGTTCTCTTTTCTGTGGGTGCCCTTCTGTCCTCCCCTATATCTGGATGCCCTTCTGTCTTCTCCTCTTTCTGGATGCTCTTCTGTTCTTTGCTTTCTCTAGATGCCCTTTTGTCCTCTCCTCTCTCTGGATGCCCTTCTGTTCTCTTGTCTCCCTGGACTCCCTTCTGTCCTCTCCTCTTTCTGGATGCCTGTCTGTCCACTTCTACATGTGGATGCCTTCTCTTTTCTCCTCTTTCAAGATGTTGTTTTGTTATCTTATCTCTCTGGAAGCCCTTCTGTTTTCTCCTCTCTCTGGATACCCTTCAATTCGCTCCTCATCCTGGATACCCTTCTGTCTTCTCCTCTCTCTATATGCCCTTCTATCCTCTTCTTTCTCTAAATGTCCTTTAGTCTTCTGCTCTCTCTGGATGCCCTTCTCTTCTCTCCTCTTTCTGGATTCTCTTCTGTTCTCTCTTCTCTCTGGATGCCCTTCTGTTCTCAACTCTCTCTGGATGCCCTTCTGTCCTCTCATCTCTCCAGATGCTCTTCTGCGTTCTTCTCCCGCTGGATGCCCTTCTATTCTCTCATCTCCAGGATGCCCTTCTACCTTCTGCTCTTTCTGGGTTCTCTACTGTTCTCTTCTCTCTATATGCCCTTCTGTTCTTTCCCCTCTCCGGATGCCCTTCTGTCCTCTCCTATCTATGGATGCCCTTCTGTTTTTTTCCTCTCTTGGGATGCCCTTCTGTGCTCTTCTCTATCAGTATGACATTCTGTCCTCTTTTTCTTGATGCCCTTCTGTCTTCTCCACTCTCTGGATGCCCATCTGTTCTCTCTTCTCTTCGGATGCCCTTCTTTCTTCTCCTCTCTCTGAATGCCCTTCTGCTCTCTCCTCTTTCGGAATGACCTTCTGTTCTTTCCTCTCTCTGCATAACCTTCTGTCCTCTCCTCTTTCTGGATGCCCTTCTGCTCTCTCATCTCTCTGGATGCCCATCTGTCCTGTCCTCTCTATGGATTCACTTCTATTCTCTCCTTTCTCTGGATGCCCTTCTGTTTGCTTTTCTCCCTGGATGCCCTTCTGTCCTCTCCTCTCTCTGGATGCCCGTCTGTCCACTTCTCCATTTGGATGCCTTCTCCCTTCCCCTCTTTCTGGATGCTCATCTGTTCTCTCCTCTCTCTGGAAGCACTTCTGTTTTCTCCTCTTTCTGGATGCCCTTCAATTCTCTCCTCATCCTGGATACCCTTCTGTCTTCTCCTCTCTCTATATGCCCTTCTATCCTCTTCTTTCTCTAAATGTCCTTTAGTCTTCTACTCTATCTGGATGCCCTTCTCTTCTCTCCTCTTTCTGGATTCTCTTCTGATCTCTCTTCTCTCTGGACGCCCTTCTGTTCTCAACTCTCTCGGGATGCCCTTCTGTCCTCTCCTCTCTCCGGATGCCTTTCTCCATTCTCCTCCCACTGGATGTCCTTCTATTCTCTCATCTCCAGTATGCCCTTCTGTCTTCTGCTCTTTCTGGATTCTCTACTGTTCTCTTCTCTCTATATGCCCTTCTGTTCTTTCCTTTCTCCGGATGCCCTTCTGTCCTCTCCTCTCTATGGATGCCCTTCTGTTTTCTCCTATCTTGGGATGCCTTTCTGTTCTCTCCTCTCTCAGTATGACATTCTGTCCTTTTTTTTCTTGATGCCCTTCTGTCTTCTCCACTCTCTGAATGCCCTTCTGTTCTCTCCTTTCTATGTATTCCCTTCTGTCTTCTCCTCTCTCTGAATGCCCTTCTGCTCTCTCCTCTCTCTGAATGCCCTTCTTTTCTCTCCTCTCTCTGGATTCCCTTCCGTTCTTTCCTCTCTCTGGATGCCCTTCTGTTCTCTCTACTCTCTGGATACCCTTCTGTCCTCTCTTCTCTCTGGATACCCTCCTGATCTCTCCTCTCCCTGGATGCCCTTCTGTTCTCTTCTCTTTCCAGATGCCCTTCTGTCCTCTCCTCACTCTGGTTGCCCTTCGGACTTCTCCTCTCTCTGCTTGCCCTTCTGTTCTCTCCTAGCTCTGAATACACTTCTGTCTTCTCCTTCTCTGGATGCCCTTCTGTTCTCTCCTCTCTCTGGATGTGCTTCTTTTCTCTCCTCTCTCCGGATGCCCTTCTGTTCTCTCCTTTCTCTGGATGTGCTTCTTTTCTCTCCTCTCTCTGGATGCCCTTCTGCTCTCTCTTCTCTCTAAATGCCGTTCGGTTCTCTCCACTCTCTGGATGCTCCTCTGTTCTCTCCTTTTTCTGGATGCCCCTCTGTTCTCTGCTCTCTACGGATGCCCCTATGCTTTTTCCTCACACTGGATGGCTTTCTTTTTTGTCCTATCTCAGAATGCCCTTCTGTCTTCTCCTATCTCTGGTTGCCATTCAATTATCTCCTCAACATGGATACCAATCTGAATTTTCCTCTCTCTGGATGCCCTTCTGTCCTCTCCTGTTTCTGGATTCTCTTCTGTTCTCTCTTCTCTCTGGATGCCCTTCTGTTCTCAACTCTCTGGGGTGCCCATCTGTCCTTTCCTCCTTTTGGATTATCTTCTGTCTTCTCCTCTCTCTGGATGGCCTTCTGTTCTCTCCTCTCTTTGGCTTTCCTTCTGTCTTCTCCTCTCTCTGGATGCCCTTCTGCTTTCTCCTCTCTCTGAATGCCCTTCTGTCTTCTCTCTCTGGATTCATTTCAGTTCTCTCCTCTGTCTGAATGCCCTTCTGTTCTCCCCTCTCTTTAGTTGCCCTTCTGTTCTCTCCTCTATCCAGATGCCCTTCTGTCTTCTCCACCCTCTAGATACCCTTCGGTTCTCTTTTCTGTGGGTGCCCTTCTGTCCTCCCCTATATCTGGATGCCCTTCTGTCTTCTGCTCTTTTTGGATGCTCTTCTGTTCTTTGCTTTCTCTAGATGCCCTTTTGTCCTCTCCTCTCTCTGGATGCCCTTCTGTTCTCTTGTCTCCCTGGACTCCCTTCTGTCCTCTCCTCTTTCTGGATGCCTGTCTGTCCACTTCTACATGTGGATGCCTTCTCTTTTCTCCTCTTTCAAGATGTTGTTTTGTTATCTTATCTCTCTGGAAGCCCTTCTGTTTTCTCCTCTCTCTGGATACCCTTCAATTCGCTCCTCATCCTGGATACCCTTCTGTCTTCTCCTCTCTCTATATGCCCTTCTATCCTCTTCTTTCTCTAAATGTCCTTTAGTCTTCTGCTCTCTCTGGATGCCCTTCTCTTCTCTCCTCTTTCTGGATTCTCTTCTGTTCTCTCTTCTCTCTGGATGCCCTTCTGTTCTCAACTCTCTCTGGATGCCCTTCTGTCCTCTCATCTCTCCAGATGCTCTTCTGCGTTCTTCTCCCGCTGGATGCCCTTCTATTCTCTCATCTCCAGGATGCCCTTCTGCCTTCTGCTCTTTCTGGATTCTCTACTGTTCTCTTCTCTCTATATGCCCTTCTGTTCTTTCCCCTCTCCGGATGCCCTTCTGTCCTCTCCTCTCTATGGATGCCCTTCTGTTTTTTCCTCTCTTGGGATGCCCTTCTGTGCTCTTCTCTATCAGTATGACATTCTGTCCTCTTTTTCTTGATGCCCTTCTGTCTTCTCCACTCTCTGGATGCCCATCTGTTCTCTCTTCTCTTCGGATGCCCTTCTTTCTTCTCCTCTCTCTGAATGCCCTTCTGCTCTCTCCTCTTTCTGAATGACCTTCTGTTCTTTCCTCTCTCTGCATAACCTTCTTTCCTCTCCTCTTTCTGGATGCCATTCTGCTCTCTCATCTCTCTGGATGCCCATCTGCCCTCTCCTCTCTATGGATTCACTTTTTTTCTCTCCTTTCTCTGGATGCCCTTCTGTTTGCTTTTCTCCCTGGATGCCCTTCTGTCCTCTCCTCTCTCTGGATGCCCGTCTGTCCACTTCTCCATTTGGATGCCTTCTCCCTTCCCCTCTTTCTGGATGCTCATCTGTTCTCTCCTCTCTCTGGAAGCACTTCTGTTTTCTCCTCTTTCTGGATGCCCTTCAATTCTCTCCTCATCCTGGATACCCTTCTGTCTTCTCCTCTCTCTATATGCCCTTCTATCCTCTTCTTTCTCTAAATGTCCTTTAGTCTTCTACTCTATCTGGATGCCCTTCTCTTCTCTCCTCTTTCTGGATTCTCTTCTGATCTCTCTTCTCTCTGGACGCCCTTCTGTTCTCAACTCTCTCGGGATGCCCTTCTGTCCTCTCCTCTCTCCGGATGCCTTTCTCCATTCTCCTCCCACTGGATGTCCTTCTATTCTCTCATCTCCAGTATGCCCTTCTGTCTTCTGCTCTTTCTGGATTCTCTACTGTTCTCTTCTCTCTATATGCCCTTCTGTTCTTTCCTTTCTCCGGATGCCCTTCTGTCCTCTCCTCTCTATGGATGCCCTTCTGTTTTCTCCTCTCTTGGGATGCCTTTCTGTTCTCTCCTCTCTCAGTATGACATTCTGTCCTTTTTTTCTTGATGCCCTTCTGTCTTCTCCACTCTCTGAATGCCCTTCTGTTCTCTCCTTTCTATGTATTCCCTTCTGTCTTCTCCTCTCTCTGAATGCCCTTCTGCTCTCTCCTCTCTCTGAATGCCCTTCTTTTCTCTCCTCTCTCTGGATTCCCTTCCGTTCTTTCCTCTCTCTGGATGCCCTTCTGTTCTCTCTACTCTCTGGATACCCTTCTGTCCTCTCTTCTCTCTGGATACCCTCCTGATCTCTCCTCTCCCTGGATGCTTTTCTGTTCTCTTTCCAGATGCCCTTCTGTCCTCTCCTCACTCTGGTTGCCCTTTGGACTTCTCCTCTCTCTGCTTGCCCTTCTGTTCTCTCCTAGCTCTGAATACACTTCTGTCTTCTCCTTCTCTGGATGCCCTTCTGTTCTCTCCTTTCTCTGGATGTGCTTCTTTTCTCTCCTCTCTCCGGATGCCCTTCTGTTCTCTCCTTTCTCTGGATGTGCTTCTTTTCTCTCCTCTCTCTGGATGCCCTTCTGCTCTCTCTTCTCTCTAAATGCCGTTCGGTTCTCTCCACTCTCTGGATGCTCCTCTGTTCTCTCCTTTTTCTGGATGCCCCTCTGTTCTCTGCTCTCTACGGATGCCCCTATGCTTTTTCCTCACACTGGATGGCTTTCTTTTTTGTCCTATCTCAGAATGCCCTTCTGTCTTCTCCTATCTCTGGTTGCCATTCAATTATCTCCTCAACATGGATACCAATCTGAATTTTCCTCTCTCTGGATGCCCTTCTGTCCTCTCCTGTTTCTGGATTCTCTTCTGTTCTCTCTTCTCTCTGGATGCCCTTCTGTTCTCAACTCTCTGGGGTGCCCATCTGTCCTTTCCTCCTTTTGGATTATCTTCTGTCTTCTCCTCTCTCTGGATGGCCTTCTGTTCTCTCCTCTCTTTGGCTTTCCTTCTGTCTTCTCCTCTCTCTGGATGCCCTTCTGCTTTCTCCTCTCTCTGAATGCCCTTCTGTCTTCTCTCTCTGGATTCATTTCAGTTCTCTCCTCTGTCTGAATGCCCTTCTGTTCTCCCCTCTCTTTAGTTGCCCTTCTGTTCTCTCCTCTATCCAGATGCCCTTCTGTCTTCTCCACCCTCTAGATACCCTTCGGTTCTCTTTTCTGTGGGTGCCCTTCTGTCCTCCCCTATATCTGGATGCCCTTCTGTCTTCTGCTCTTTTTGGATGCTCTTCTGTTCTTTGCTTTCTCTAGATGCCCTTTTGTCCTCTCCTCTCTCTGGATGCCCTTCTGTTCTCTTGTCTCCCTGGACTCCCTTCTGTCCTCTCCTCTTTCTGGATGCCTGTCTGTCCACTTCTACATGTGGATGCCTTCTCTTTTCTCCTCTTTCAAGATGTTGTTTTGTTATCTTATCTCTCTGGAAGCCCTTCTGTTTTCTCCTCTCTCTGGATACCCTTCAATTCGCTCCTCATCCTGGATACCCTTCTGTCTTCTCCTCTCTCTATATGCCCTTCTATCCTCTTCTTTCTCTAAATGTCCTTTAGTCTTCTGCTCTCTCTGGATGCCCTTCTCTTCTCTCCTCTTTCTGGATTCTCTTCTGTTCTCTCTTCTCTCTGGATGCCCTTCTGTTCTCAACTCTCTCTGGATGCCCTTCTGTCCTCTCATCTCTCCAGATGCTCTTCTGCGTTCTTCTCCCGCTGGATGCCCTTCTATTCTCTCATCTCCAGGATGCCCTTCTACCTTCTGCTCTTTCTGGGTTCTCTACTGTTCTCTTCTCTCTATATGCCCTTCTGTTCTTTCCCCTCTCCGGATGCCCTTCTGTCCTCTCCTATCTATGGATGCCCTTCTGTTTTTTCCTCTCTTGGGATGCCCTTCTGTGCTCTTCTCTATCAGTATGACATTCTGTCCTCTTTTTCTTGATGCCCTTCTGTCTTCTCCACTCTCTGGATGCCCATCTGTTCTCTCTTCTCTTCGGATGCCCTTCTTTCTTCTCCTCTCTCTGAATGCCCTTCTGCTCTCTCCTCTTTCGGAATGACCTTCTGTTCGTTCCTCTCTCTGCATAACCTTCTGTCCTCTCCTCTTTCTGGATGCCCTTCTGCTCTCTCATCTCTCTGGATGCCCATCTGTCCTGTCCTCTCTATGGATTCACTTCTATTCTCTCCTTTCTCTGGATGCCCTTCTGTTTGCTTTTCTCCCTGGATGCCCTTCTGTCCTCTCCTCTCTCTGGATGCCCGTCTGTCCACTTCTCCATTTGGATGCCTTCTCCCTTCCCCTCTTTCTGGATGCTCATCTGTTCTCTCCTCTCTCTGGAAGCACTTCTGTTTTCTCCTCTTTCTGGATGCCCTTCAATTCTCTCCTCATCCTGGATACCCTTCTGTCTTCTCCTCTCTCTATATGCCCTTCTATCCTCTTCTTTCTCTAAATGTCCTTTAGTCTTCTACTCTATCTGGATGCCCTTCTCTTCTCTCCTCTTTCTGGATTCTCTTCTGATCTCTCTTCTCTCTGGACGCCCTTCTGTTCTCAACTCTCTCGGGATGCCCTTCTGTCCTCTCCTCTCTCCGGATGCCTTTCTCCATTCTCCTCCCACTGGATGTCCTTCTATTCTCTCATCTCCAGTATGCCCTTCTGTCTTCTGCTCTTTCTGGATTCTCTACTGTTCTCTTCTCTCTATATGCCCTTCTGTTCTTTCCTTTCTCCGGATGCCCTTCTGTCCTCTCCTCTCTATGGATGCCCTTCTGTTTTCTCCTATCTTGGGATGCCTTTCTGTTCTCTCCTCTCTCAGTATGACATTCTGTCCTTTTTTTCTTGATGCCCTTCTGTCTTCTCCACTCTCTGAATGCCCTTCTGTTCTCTCCTTTCTATGTATTCCCTTCTGTCTTCTCCTCTCTCTGAATGCCCTTCTGCTCTCTCCTCTCTCTGAATGCCCTTCTTTTCTCTCCTCTCTCTGGATTCCCTTCCGTTCTTTCCTCTCTCTGGATGCCCTTCTGTTCTCTCTACTCTCTGGATACCCTTCTGTCCTCTCTTCTCTCTGGATGCCCTTCTGATCTCTCCTCTCCCGGGATGCCTTTCTGTTCTCTTTCCAGATGCCCTTCTGTCCTCTCCTCACTCTGGTTGCCCTTTGGACTTTTCCTCTCTCTGCTTGCCCTTCTGTTCTCTCCTAGCTCTGAATACTCTTCTGTCTTCTCCTTCTCTGGATGCCCTTCTGTCCTCTCCTCTTTCTGGATGTGCTTCTGTTCTCTCCTCTCTCCGGATGCCCTTCTGTTCTCTCCTTTCTCTGGATGTGCTTCTTTTCTCTCCTCTCTCTGGATGCCCTTCTGCTCTCTCTTCTCTCTAAATGCCGTTCGGTTCTCTCCACTCTCTGGATGCTCCTCTGTCTCTCCTTTTTCTGGATGCCCCTCTGTTCTCTGCTCTCTACGGATGCCCCTATGCTTTTTCCTCACACTGGATGGCTTTCTTTTTTGTCCTATCTCAGAATGCCCTTCTGTCTTCTCCTATCTCTGGTTGCCATTCAATTATCTCCTCAACATGGATACCAATCTGAATTTTCCTCTCTCTGGATGCCCTTCTGTCCTCTCCTGTTTCTGGATTCTCTTCTGTTCTCTCTTCTCTCTGGATGCCCTTCTGTTCTCAACTCTCTGGGGTGCCCATCTGTCCTTTCCTCCTTTTGGATTATCTTCTGTCTTCTCCTCTCTCTGGATGGCCTTCTGTTCTCTCCTCTCTTTGGCTTTCCTTCTGTCTTCTCCTCTCTCTGGATGCTCTTCTGCTTTCTCCTCTCTCTGAATGCCCTTCTGTCTTCTCTCTCTGGATTCATTTCAGTTCTCTCCTCTGTCTGAATGCCCTTCTGTTCTCCCCTCTCTTTAGTTGCCCTTCTGTTCTCTCCTCTATCCAGATGCCCTTCTGTCTTCTCCACCCTCTAGATACCCTTCGGTTCTCTTTTCTGTGGGTGCCCTTCTGTCCTCCCCTATATCTGGATGCCCTTCTGTCTTCTGCTCTTTTTGGATGCTCTTCTGTTCTTTGCTTTCTCTAGATGCCCTTTTGTCCTCTCCTCTCTCTGGATGCCCTTCTGTTCTCTTGTCTCCCTGGACTCCCTTCTGTCCTCTCCTCTTTCTGGATGCCTGTCTGTCCACTTCTACATGTGGATGCCTTCTCTTTTCTCCTCTTTCAAGATGTTGTTTTGTTATCTTATCTCTCTGGAAGCCCTTCTGTTTTCTCCTCTCTCTGGATACCCTTCAATTCGCTCCTCATCCTGGATACCCTTCTGTCTTCTCCTCTCTCTATATGCCCTTCTATCCTCTTCTTTCTCTAAATGTCCTTTAGTCTTCTGCTCTCTCTGGATGCCCTTCTCTTCTCTCCTCTTTCTGGATTCTCTTCTGTTCTCTCTTCTCTCTGGATGCCCTTCTGTTCTCTACTCTCTCTGGATGCCCTTCTGTCCTCTCATCTCTCCAGATGCTCTTCTGCGTTCTTCTCCCGCTGGATGCCCTTCTATTCTCTCATCTCCAGGATGCCCTTCTACCTTCTGCTCTTTCTGGGTTCTCTACTGTTCTCTTCTCTCTATATGCCCTTCTGTTCTTTCCCCTCTCCGGATGCCCTTCTGTCCTCTCCTATCTATGGATGCCCTTCTGTTTTTTCCTCTCTTGGGATGCCCTTCTGTGCTCTTCTCTATCAGTATGACATTCTGTCCTCTTTTTCTTGATGCCCTTCTGTCTTCTCCACTCTCTGGATGCCCATCTGTTCTCTCTTCTCTTCGGATGCCCTTCTTTCTTCTCCTCTCTCTGAATGCCCTTCTGCTCTCTCCTCTTTCGGAATGACCTTCTGTTCTTTCCTCTCTCTGCATAACCTTCTGTCCTCTCCTCTTTCTGGATGCCCTTCTGCTCTCTCATCTCTCTGGATGCCCATCTGTCCTGTCCTCTCTATGGATTCACTTCTATTCTCTCCTTTCTCTGGATGCCCTTCTGTTTGCTTTTCTCCCTGGATGCCCTTCTGTCCTCTCCTCTCTCTGGATGCCCGTCTGTCCACTTCTCCATTTGGATGCCTTCTCCCTTCCCCTCTTTCTGGATGCTCATCTGTTCTCTCCTCTCTCTGGAAGCACTTCTGTTTTCTCCTCTTTCTGGATGCCCTTCAATTCTCTCCTCATCCTGGATACCCTTCTGTCTTCTCCTCTCTCTATATGCCCTTCTATCCTCTTCTTTCTCTAAATGTCCTTTAGTCTTCTACTCTATCTGGATGCCCTTCTCTTCTCTCCTCTTTCTGGATTCTCTTCTGATCTCTCTTCTCTCTGGACGCCCTTCTGTTCTCAACTCTCTCGGGATGCCCTTCTGTCCTCTCCTCTCTCCGGATGCCTTTCTCCATTCTCCTCCCACTGGATGTCCTTCTATTCTCTCATCTCCAGTATGCCCTTCTGTCTTCTGCTCTTTCTGGATTCTCTACTGTTCTCTTCTCTCTATATGCCCTTCTGTTCTTTCCTTTCTCCGGATGCCCTTCTGTCCTCTCCTCTCTATGGATGCCCTTCTGTTTTCTCCTATCTTGGGATGCCTTTCTGTTCTCTCCTCTCTCAGTATGACATTCTGTCCTTTTTTTCTTGATGCCCTTCTGTCTTCTCCACTCTCTGAATGCCCTTCTGTTCTCTCCTTTCTATGTATTCCCTTCTGTCTTCTCCTCTCTCTGAATGCCCTTCTGCTCTCTCCTCTCTCTGAATGCCCTTCTTTTCTCTCCTCTCTCTGGATTCCCTTCCGTTCTTTCCTCTCTCTGGATGCCCTTCTGTTCTCTCTACTCTCTGGATACCCTTCTGTCCTCTCTTCTCTCTGGATACCCTCCTGATCTCTCCTCTCCCTGGATGCTTTTCTGTTCTCTTTCCAGATGCCCTTCTGTCCTCTCCTCACTCTGGTTGCCCTTCGGACTTCTCCTCTCTCTTTTTGCCCTTCTGTTCTCTCCTAGCTCTGAATACGCTTCTGTCTTCTCCTTCTCTGGATGCCCTTCTGTTCTCTCCTTTCTCTGGATGTGCTTCTTTTCTCTCCTCTCTCCGGATGCCCTTCTGTTCTCTCCTTTCTCTGGATGTGCTTCTTTTCTCTCCTCTCTCTGGATGCCCTTCTGCTCTCTCTTCTCTCTAAATGCCGTTCGGTTCTCTCCACTCTCTGGATGCTCCTCTGTTCTCTCCTTTTTCTGGATGCCCCTCTGTTCTCTGCTCTCTACGGATGCCCCTATGCTTTTTCCTCACACTGGATGGCTTTCTTTTTTGTCCTATCTCAGAATGCCCTTCTGTCTTCTCCTATCTCTGGTTGCCATTCAATTATCTCCTCAACATGGATACCAATCTGAATTTTCCTCTCTCTGGATGCCCTTCTGTCCTCTCCTGTTTCTGGATTCTCTTCTGTTCTCTCTTCTCTCTGGATGCCCTTCTGTTCTCAACTCTCTGGGGTGCCCATCTGTCCTTTCCTCCTTTTGGATTATCTTCTGTCTTCTCCTCTCTCTGGATGGCCTTCTGTTCTCTCCTCTCTTTGGCTTTCCTTCTGTCTTCTCCTCTCTCTGGATGCCCTTCTGCTTTCTCCTCTCTCTGAATGCCCTTCTGTCTTCTCTCTCTGGATTCATTTCAGTTCTCTCCTCTGTCTGAATGCCCTTCTGTTCTCCCCTCTCTTTAGTTGCCCTTCTGTTCTCTCCTCTATCCAGATGCCCTTCTGTCTTCTCCACCCTCTAGATACCCTTCGGTTCTCTTTTCTGTGGGTGCCCTTCTGTCCTCCCCTATATCTGGATGCCCTTCTGTCTTCTGCTCTTTTTGGATGCTCTTCTGTTCTTTGCTTTCTCTAGATGCCCTTTTGTCCTCTCCTCTCTCTGGATGCCCTTCTGTTCTCTTGTCTCCCTGGACTCCCTTCTGTCCTCTCCTCTTTCTGGATGCCTGTCTGTCCACTTCTACATGTGGATGCCTTCTCTTTTCTCCTCTTTCAAGATGTTGTTTTGTTATCTTATCTCTCTGGAAGCCCTTCTGTTTTCTCCTCTCTCTGGATACCCTTCAATTCGCTCCTCATCCTGGATACCCTTCTGTCTTCTCCTCTCTCTATATGCCCTTCTATCCTCTTCTTTCTCTAAATGTCCTTTAGTCTTCTGCTCTCTCTGGATGCCCTTCTCTTCTCTCCTCTTTCTGGATTCTCTTCTGTTCTCTCTTCTCTCTGGATGCCCTTCTGTTCTCAACTCTCTCTGGATGCCCTTCTGTCCTCTCATCTCTCCAGATGCTCTTCTGCGTTCTTCTCCCGCTGGATGCCCTTCTATTCTCTCATCTCCAGGATGCCCTTCTACCTTCTGCTCTTTCTGGGTTCTCTACTGTTCTCTTCTCTCTATATGCCCTTCTGTTCTTTCCCCTCTCCGGATGCCCTTCTGTCCTCTCCTATCTATGGATGCCCTTCTGTTTTTTCCTCTCTTGGGATGCCCTTCTGTTCTCTTCTCTATCAGTATGACATTCTGTCCTCTTTTTCTTGATGCCCTTCTGTCTTCTCCACTCTCTGGATGCCCATCTGTTCTCTCTTCTCTCCGGATGCCCTTCTTTCTTCTCCTCTCTCTGAATGCCCTTCTGCTCTCTCCTCTTTCTGAATGCCCTTCTGTTCTTTCCTCTCTCTGCATAACCTTCTGTCCTCTCCTCTTTCTGGATGCCCTTCTGCTCTCTCATCTCTCTGGATGCCCATCTGTCCTGTCCTCTCTATGGATTCACTTCTATTCTCTCCTTTCTCTGGATGCCCTTCTGTTTGCTTTTCTCCCTGGATGCCCTTCTGTCCTCTCCTCTCTCTGGATGCCCGTCTGTCCACTTCTCCATTTGGATGCCTTCTCCCTTCCCCTCTTTCTGGATGCTCATCTGTTCTCTCCTCTCTCTGGAAGCACTTCTGTTTTCTCCTCTTTCTGGATGCCCTTCAATTCTCTCCTCATCCTGGATACCCTTCTGTCTTCTCCTCTCTCTATATGCCCTTCTATCCTCTTCTTTCTCTAAATGTCCTTTAGTCTTCTACTCTATCTGGATGCCCTTCTCTTCTCTCCTCTTTCTGGATTCTCTTCTGTTCTCTCTTCTCTCTGGATGCCCTTCTGTTCTCAACTCTCTCGGGATGCCCTTCTGTCCTCTCCTCTCTCCGGATGCCTTTCTCCATTCTCCTCCCACTGGATGTCCTTCTATTCTCTCATCTCCAGTATGCCCTTCTGTCTTCTGCTCTTTCTGGATTCTCTACTGTTCTCTTCTCTCTATATGCCCTTCTGTTCTTTCCTTTCTCCGGATGCCCTTCTGTCCTCTCCTCTCTATGGATGCCCTTCTGTTTTCTCCTATCTTGGGATGCCTTTCTGTTCTCTCCTCTCTCAGTATGACATTCTGTCCTTTTTTTCTTGATGCCCTTCTGTCTTCTCCACTCTCTGAATGCCCTTCTGTTCTCTCCTTTCTATGTATTCCCTTCTGTCTTCTCCTCTCTCTGAATGCCCTTCTGCTCTCTCCTCTCTCTGAATGCCCTTCTTTTCTCTCCTCTCTCTGGATTCCCTTCCGTTCTTTCCTCTCTCTGGATGCCCTTCTGTTCTCTCTACTCTCTGGATACCCTTCTGTCCTCTCTTCTCTCTGGATACCCTCCTGATCTCTCCTCTCCCTGGATGCTTTTCTGTTCTCTTTCCAGATGCCCTTCTGTCCTCTCCTCACTCTGGTTGCCCTTTGGACTTCTCCTCTCTCTGCTTGCCCTTCTGTTCTCTCCTAGCTCTGAATACACTTCTGTCTTCTCCTTCTCTGGATGCCCTTCTGTTCTCTCCTTTCTCTGGATGTGCTTCTTTTCTCTCCTCTCTCCGGATGCCCTTCTGTTCTCTCCTTTCTCTGGATGTGCTTCTTTTCTCTCCTCTCTCTGGATGCCCTTCTGCTCTCTCTTCTCTCTAAATGCCGTTCGGTTCTCTCCACTCTCTGGATGCTCCTCTGTTCTCTCCTTTTTCTGGATGCCCCTCTGTTCTCTGCTCTCTACGGATGCCCCTATGCTTTTTCCTCACACTGGATGGCTTTCTTTTTTGTCCTATCTCAGAATGCCCTTCTGTCTTCTCCTATCTCTGGTTGCCATTCAATTATCTCCTCAACATGGATACCAATCTGAATTTTCCTCTCTCTGGATGCCCTTCTGTCCTCTCCTGTTTCTGGATTCTCTTCTGTTCTCTCTTCTCTCTGGATGCCCTTCTGTTCTCAACTCTCTGGGGTGCCCATCTGTCCTTTCCTCCTTTTGGATTATCTTCTGTCTTCTCCTCTCTCTGGATGGCCTTCTGTTCTCTCCTCTCTTTGGCTTTCCTTCTGTCTTCTCCTCTCTCTGGATGCCCTTCTGCTTTCTCCTCTCTCTGAATGCCCTTCTGTCTTCTCTCTCTGGATTCATTTCAGTTCTCTCCTCTGTCTGAATGCCCTTCTGTTCTCCCCTCTCTTTAGTTGCCCTTCTGTTCTCTCCTCTATCCAGATGCCCTTCTGTCTTCTCCACCCTCTAGATACCCTTCGGTTCTCTTTTCTGTGGGTGCCCTTCTGTCCTCCCCTATATCTGGATGCCCTTCTGTCTTCTGCTCTTTTTGGATGCTCTTCTGTTCTTTGCTTTCTCTAGATGCCCTTTTGTCCTCTCCTCTCTCTGGATGCCCTTCTGTTCTCTTGTCTCCCTGGACTCCCTTCTGTCCTCTCCTCTTTCTGGATGCCTGTCTGTCCACTTCTACATGTGGATGCCTTCTCTTTTCTCCTCTTTCAAGATGTTGTTTTGTTATCTTATCTCTCTGGAAGCCCTTCTGTTTTCTCCTCTCTCTGGATACCCTTCAATTCGCTCCTCATCCTGGATACCCTTCTGTCTTCTCCTCTCTCTATATGCCCTTCTATCCTCTTCTTTCTCTAAATGTCCTTTAGTCTTCTGCTCTCTCTGGATGCCCTTCTCTTCTCTCCTCTTTCTGGATTCTCTTCTGTTCTCTCTTCTCTCTGGATGCCCTTCTGTCCTCTCCTCTCTCTGGATGCCCTTCTGTCCTCTCATCTCTCCAGATGCTCTTCTGCGTTCTTCTCCCGCTGGATGCCCTTCTATTCTCTCATCTCCAGGATGCCCTTCTACCTTCTGCTCTTTCTGGGTTCTCTACTGTTCTCTTCTCTCTATATGCCCTTCTGTTCTTTCCCCTCTCCGGATGCCCTTCTGTCCTCTCCTATCTATGGATGCCCTTCTGTTTTTTCCTCTCTTGGGATGCCCTTCTGTGCTCTTCTCTATCAGTATGACATTCTGTCCTCTTTTTCTTGATGCCCTTCTGTCTTCTCCACTCTCTGGATGCCCATCTGTTCTCTCTTCTCTTCGGATGCCCTTCTTTCTTCTCCTCTCTCTGAATGCCCTTCTGCTCTCTCCTCTTTCGGAATGACCTTCTGTTCTTTCCTCTCTCTGCATAACCTTCTGTCCTCTCCTCTTTCTGGATGCCCTTCTGCTCTCTCATCTCTCTGGATGCCCATCTGTCCTGTCCTCTCTATGGATTCACTTCTATTCTCTCCTTTCTCTGGATGCCCTTCTGTTTGCTTTTCTCCCTGGATGCCCTTCTGTCCTCTCCTCTCTCTGGATGCCCGTCTGTCCACTTCTCCATTTGGATGCCTTCTCCCTTCCCCTCTTTCTGGATGCTCATCTGTTCTCTCCTCTCTCTGGAAGCACTTCTGTTTTCTCCTCTTTCTGGATGCCCTTCAATTCTCTCCTCATCCTGGATACCCTTCTGTCTTCTCCTCTCTCTATATGCCCTTCTATCCTCTTCTTTCTCTAAATGTCCTTTAGTCTTCTACTCTATCTGGATGCCCTTCTCTTCTCTCCTCTTTCTGGATTCTCTTCTGATCTCTCTTCTCTCTGGACGCCCTTCTGTTCTCAACTCTCTCGGGATGCCCTTCTGTCCTCTCCTCTCTCCGGATGCCTTTCTCCATTCTCCTCCCACTGGATGTCCTTCTATTCTCTCATCTCCAGTATGCCCTTCTGTCTTCTGCTCTTTCTGGATTCTCTACTGTTCTCTTCTCTCTATATGCCCTTCTGTTCTTTCCTTTCTCCGGATGCCCTTCTGTCCTCTCCTCTCTATGGATGCCCTTCTGTTTTCTCCTATCTTGGGATGCCTTTCTGTTCTCTCCTCTCTCAGTATGACATTCTGTCCTTTTTTTCTTGATGCCCTTCTGTCTTCTCCACTCTCTGAATGCCCTTCTGTTCTCTCCTTTCTATGTATTCCCTTCTGTCTTCTCCTCTCTCTGAATGCCCTTCTGCTCTCTCCTCTCTCTGAATGCCCTTCTTTTCTCTCCTCTCTCTGGATTCCCTTCCGTTCTTTCCTCTCTCTGGATGCCCTTCTGTTCTCTCTACTCTCTGGATACCCTTCTGTCCTCTCTTCTCTCTGGATACCCTCCTGATCTCTCCTCTCCCTGGATGCTTTTCTGTTCTCTTTCCAGATGCCCTTCTGTCCTCTCCTCACTCTGGTTGCCCTTTGGACTTCTCCTCTCTCTGCTTGCCCTTCTGTTCTCTCCTAGCTCTGAATACACTTCTGTCTTCTCCTTCTCTGGATGCCCTTCTGTTCTCTCCTTTCTCTGGATGTGCTTCTTTTCTCTCCTCTCTCAGGATGCCCTTCTGTTCTCTCCTTTCTCTGGATGTGCTTCTTTTCTCTCCTCTCTCTGGATGCCCTTCTGCTCTCTCTTCTCTCTAAATGCCGTTCGGTTCTCTCCACTCTCTGGATGCTCCTCTGTTCTCTCCTTTTTCTGGATGCCCCTCTGTTCTCTGCTCTCTACGGATGCCCCTATGCTTTTTCCTCACACTGGATGGCTTTCTTTTTTGTCCTCTCTCAGGATGCCCTTCTGTCTTCTCCTATCTCTGGATGCCATTCAATTCTCTCCTTAACCTGGATACCCTGCTGACTTTTCCTCTCTCTGGATGGCCTTCTGTCCTCTCCTGTTTCTGGATTCTCTTCTGTTCTATCTTCTCTCTGGATGCCCTTCTGTTCTCAACTCTCTGGGGTGCCCATCTGTCCTTTCCTCCTTTTGGATTATCTTCTGTCTTCTCCTCTCTCTGGATGGCCTTCTGTTCTCTCCTCTCTTTGGCTTTCCTTCTGTCTTCTCCTCTCTCTGGATGCCCTTCTGCTTTCTCCTCTCTCTGAATGCCCTTCTGTCTTCTCTCTCTGGATTCATTTCAGTTCTCTCCTCTGTCTGAATGCCCTTCTGTTCTCCCCTCTCTTTAGTTGCCCTTCTGTTCTCTCCTCTATCCAGATGCCCTTCTGTCTTCTCCACCCTCTAGATACCCTTCGGTTCTCTTTTCTGTGGGTGCCCTTCTGTCCTCCCCTATATCTGGATGCCCTTCTGTCTTCTGCTCTTTTTGGATGCTCTTCTGTTCTTTGCTTTCTCTAGATGCCCTTTTGTCCTCTCCTCTCTCTGGATGCCCTTCTGTTCTCTTGTCTCCCTGGACTCCCTTCTGTCCTCTCCTCTTTCTGGATGCCTGTCTGTCCACTTCTACATGTGGATGCCTTCTCTTTTCTCCTCTTTCAAGATGTTGTTTTGTTATCTTATCTCTCTGGAAGCCCTTCTGTTTTCTCCTCTCTCTGGATACCCTTCAATTCGCTCCTCATCCTGGATACCCTTCTGTCTTCTCCTCTCTCTATATGCCCTTCTATCCTCTTCTTTCTCTAAATGTCCTTTAGTCTTCTGCTCTCTCTGGATGCCCTTCTCTTCTCTCCTCTTTCTGGATTCTCTTCTGTTCTCTCTTCTCTCTGGATGCCCTTCTGTTCTCAACTCTCTCTGGATGCCCTTCTGTCCTCTCATCTCTCCAGATGCTCTTCTGCGTTCTTCTCCCGCTGGATGCCCTTCTATTCTCTCATCTCCAGGATGCCCTTCTACCTTCTGCTCTTTCTGGGTTCTCTACTGTTCTCTTCTCTCTATATGCCCTTCTGTTCTTTCCCCTCTCCGGATGCCCTTCTGTCCTCTCCTATCTATGGATGCCCTTCTGTTTTTTCCTCTCTTGGGATGCCCTTCTGTGCTCTTCTCTATCAGTATGACATTCTGTCCTCTTTTTCTTGATGCCCTTCTGTCTTCTCCACTCTCTGGATGCCCATCTGTTCTCTCTTCTCTTCGGATGCCCTTCTTTCTTCTCCTCTCTCTGAATGCCCTTCTGCTCTCTCCTCTTTCGGAATGACCTTCTGTTCTTTCCTCTCTCTGCATAACCTTCTGTCCTCTCCTCTTTCTGGATGCCCTTCTGCTCTCTCATCTCTCTGGATGCCCATCTGTCCTGTCCTCTCTATGGATTCACTTCTATTCTCTCCTTTCTCTGGATGCCCTTCTGTTTGCTTTTCTCCCTGGATGCCCTTCTGTCCTCTCCTCTCTCTGGATGCCCGTCTGTCCACTTCTCCATTTGGATGCCTTCTCCCTTCCCCTCTTTCTGGATGCTCATCTGTTCTCTCCTCTCTCTGGAAGCACTTCTGTTTTCTCCTCTTTCTGGATGCCCTTCAATTCTCTCCTCATCCTGGATACCCTTCTGTCTTCTCCTCTCTCTATATGCCCTTCTATCCTCTTCTTTCTCTAAATGTCCTTTAGTCTTCTACTCTATCTGGATGCCCTTCTCTTCTCTCCTCTTTCTGGATTCTCTTCTGATCTCTCTTCTCTCTGGACGCCCTTCTGTTCTCAACTCTCTCGGGATGCCCTTCTGTCCTCTCCTCTCTCCGGATGCCTTTCTCCATTCTCCTCCCACTGGATGTCCTTCTATTCTCTCATCTCCAGTATGCCCTTCTGTCTTCTGCTCTTTCTGGATTCTCTACTGTTCTCTTCTCTCTATATGCCCTTCTGTTCTTTCCTCTCTCCGGATGCCCTTCTGTCCTCTCCTCTCTATGGATGCCCTTCTGTTTTCTCCTCTCTCAGTATGACATTCTGTCCTTTTTTTCTTGATGCCCTTCTGTCTTCTCCACTCTCTGAATGCCCTTCTGTTCTCTCCTTTCTTTGGATTCCCTTCTGTCTTCTCCTCTCTCTGAATGCCCTTCTGCTCTCTCCTCTCTCTGAATGCCCTTCTTTTCTCTCCTCTCTCTGGATTCCCTTCTGTTCTCTCCTCTCTCTGGATGCCCTTCTGTTCTCTCTACTCTCTGGATACCCTTCTGTCCTCTCTTCTCTCTGGATACCCTCCTGATCTCTCCTCTCCCTGGATGCTTTTCTGTTCTCTTTCCAGATGCCCTTCTGTCCTCTCCTCACTCTGGTTGCCCTTTGGACTTCTCCTCTCTCTGCTTGCCCTTCTGTTCTCTCCTAGCTCTGAATACACTTCTGTCTTCTCCTTCTCTGGATGCCCTTCTGTTCTCTCCTTTCTCTGGATGTGCTTCTTTTCTCTCCTCTCTCCGGATGCCCTTCTGTTCTCTCCTTTCTCTGGATGTGCTTCTTTTCTCTCCTCTCTCTGGATGCCCTTCTGCTCTCTCTTCTCTCTAAATGCCGTTCGGTTCTCTCCACTCTCTGGATGCTCCTCTGTTCTCTCCTTTTTCTGGATGCCCCTCTGTTCTCTGCTCTCTACGGATGCCCCTATGCTTTTTCCTCACACTGGATGGCTTTCTTTTTTGTCCTATCTCAGAATGCCCTTCTGTCTTCTCCTATCTCTGGTTGCCATTCAATTATCTCCTCAACATGGATACCAATCTGAATTTTCCTCTCTCTGGATGCCCTTCTGTCCTCTCCTGTTTCTGGATTCTCTTCTGTTCTCTCTTCTCTCTGGATGCCCTTCTGTTCTCAACTCTCTGGGGTGCCCATCTGTCCTTTCCTCCTTTTGGATTATCTTCTGTCTTCTCCTCTCTCTGGATGGCCTTCTGTTCTCTCCTCTCTTTGGCTTTCCTTCTGTCTTCTCCTCTCTCTGGATGCCCTTCTGCTTTCTCCTCTCTCTGAATGCCCTTCTGTCTTCTCTCTCTGGATTCATTTCAGTTCTCTCCTCTGTCTGAATGCCCTTCTGTTCTCCCCTCTCTTTAGTTGCCCTTCTGTTCTCTCCTCTATCCAGATGCCCTTCTGTCTTCTCCACCCTCTAGATACCCTTCGGTTCTCTTTTCTGTGGGTGCCCTTCTGTCCTCCCCTATATCTGGATGCCCTTCTGTCTTCTGCTCTTTTTGGATGCTCTTCTGTTCTTTGCTTTCTCTAGATGCCCTTTTGTCCTCTCCTCTCTCTGGATGCCCTTCTGTTCTCTTGTCTCCCTGGACTCCCTTCTGTCCTCTCCTCTTTCTGGATGCCTGTCTGTCCACTTCTACATGTGGATGCCTTCTCTTTTCTCCTCTTTCAAGATGTTGTTTTGTTATCTTATCTCTCTGGAAGCCCTTCTGTTTTCTCCTCTCTCTGGATACCCTTCAATTCGCTCCTCATCCTGGATACCCTTCTGTCTTCTCCTCTCTCTATATGCCCTTCTATCCTCTTCTTTCTCTAAATGTCCTTTAGTCTTCTGCTCTCTCTGGATGCCCTTCTCTTCTCTCCTCTTTCTGGATTCTCTTCTGTTCTCTCTTCTCTCTGGATGCCCTTCTGTTCTCAACTCTCTCTGGATGCCCTTCTGTCCTCTCATCTCTCCAGATGCTCTTCTGCGTTCTTCTCCCGCTGGATGCCCTTCTATTCTCTCATCTCCAGGATGCCCTTCTACCTTCTGCTCTTTCTGGGTTCTCTACTGTTCTCTTCTCTCTATATGCCCTTCTGTTCTTTCCCCTCTCCGGATGCCCTTCTGTCCTCTCCTATCTATGGATGCCCTTCTGTTTTTTCCTCTCTTGGGATGCCCTTCTGTGCTCTTCTCTATCAGTATGACATTCTGTCCTCTTTTTCTTGATGCCCTTCTGTCTTCTCCACTCTCTGGATGCCCATCTGTTCTCTCTTCTCTTCGGATGCCCTTCTTTCTTCTCCTCTCTCTGAATGCCCTTCTGCTCTCTCCTCTTTTGGAATGACCTTCTGTTCTTTCCTCTCTCTGCATAACCTTCTGTCCTCTCCTCTTTCTGGATGCCCTTCTGCTCTCTCATCTCTCTGGATGCCCATCTGTCCTGTCCTCTCTATGGATTCACTTCTATTCTCTCCTTTCTCTGGATGCCCTTCTGTTTGCTTTTCTCCCTGGATGCCCTTCTGTCCTCTCCTCTCTCTGGATGCCCGTCTGTCCACTTCTCCATTTGGATGCCTTCTCCCTTCCCCTCTTTCTGGATGCTCATCTGTTCTCTCCTCTCTCTGGAAGCACTTCTGTTTTCTCCTCTTTCTGGATGCCCTTCAATTCTCTCCTCATCCTGGATACCCTTCTGTCTTCTCCTCTCTCTATATGCCCTTCTATCCTCTTCTTTCTCTAAATGTCCTTTAGTCTTCTACTCTATCTGGATGCCCTTCTCTTCTCTCCTCTTTCTGGATTCTCTTTTGTTTTCTCTTCTCTCTGGATGCCCTTCTGTTCTCAACTCTCTCGGGATGCCCTTCTGTCCTCTCCTCTCTCCCAATGCCCTTCTGCTTTCTCCTCCCACTGGATGCTTTTTTATTCTCTCATCTTCAGGATGCCCTTCTTTCTTCTGCTCTTTCTGGGTTCTCAACTGTTCTCTTCTCTATATATGCCCTTCTGCTCTCCCATCTCACTGAATGCCCATCTGTCCTTTCCTCTCTATGGATTCACTTCTGTTCTCTCCTTTCTCTGGATGCCCTTCTCTTCTCTTTTCTCCCTGGATGCCCTTCTGTCCTCTCCTCTCTTTGGATGCCCGTCTGTCCTCTTCTCCATTTGGAGGCCTTCTCCCTTCCCCTCTTTCTGGATGCTCTTCTGTTCTCTCCTCTCTCTGGAAGCACTTCTGTTTTCTCCTCTTTCTGGATGCCCTTCAATTCTCTCCTCATCCTGGATACCCTTCTATCTTCTCCTCTCTCTATATGTCCTTCTATCCTATTCTTTCTCTAAATGTCCTTTAGTCTTCTGCTCTCTCTGGATGCCCTTCTCTTCTCTCCTCTTTCTGGATTCTCTTCTGTTCACTCTTTTCTATGGATGCCCTTCTGTTCTCAACTCTCTTGGGATGCCCTTCTGTGTTCTCCTCCCACTGGATGCCTTTCTATTCTCTCATCTCCAGGATGCCTTTCTGCCTTCTGCACTTTCTGGATTCTCTACTGTTCTCTTCTCTCTATATGCCCTTCTGTTCATATCCCTCTCCGGATTCCCTTCTGTCCTCTACTCTCTATGGATGCCCTTCTGTTTTCTCCTATCTTAGGATGCCTTTCTGTTCTCTCTTCTATCAGTATGACATTCTGTATTCTTTTTCTTGATGCTCTTCTGTCTTCTCCAGTTCCTGGATGTCCTTCTGCTCTCTCATCTCTCTGGATGCCCATCTGTACTCTCCTCTCTCTGGTTGCCCTTCTGTTTTCTTCTCTCTCTGGATGCCTTTCTGTTCTCTCCACTCTCTGGATGCCCTTCTGTCCTCTGCTCTCTCTGGATGCCTTTCTGTACTTTCCTCTCTGGATGCCCTTCTGTTATCTTCTATTTCCAGATGCTCTTTTGTCCTCTCCTCTCTCTGGATGCCCTTCTGACTTTTCCTCTCTCTGCATGACCTTCTGTTCTCTCCTCTCTTTGGATACATTTCTGTCTTCTCGTTCTCTGGATTCCCTTCTGTTCTCTCCTCTTTCTGGACGCACTTCTGTTCTCTCCTCTCTCTGGATGCCTTTCTGTACTTTCCTCTCTCTGAATGCCCTTCTGTACACTCCTCACTCTGGATGTTCTTCTGTTCTCTCTTTTTTCGGGATGCCATTGTGTTCTCTCCACTCTCGGGATGCCCTTCTGTGTTCTCCTCTCTATGGATGCTCTTCTGTTCTCTCCTAACGTTGAAATCCCTTCTATTTTCTCCTCTCTCTGGATGCCCTTCTGCTCTCGCCTCTCTCTGAATGCCCTTCTGTACACTCCTCTCTCTGGATGCCCTTCTGTTCTTTCATTTTTCTGGATGCCCATATGTCCTCTCCCCTCTCTGAATGCCCTTCTGTCCACTTCTCTCTCTGGATGCACTTCTTTTCTCTCCTGTCTCTGAATTCCCTTTTTGTCTTCTCCTATCTCTCGATGCCCTTCTCTTCTCTCCTATCTCTGGATGCCCTTCTGCCATCTATTCTCTATTTATGCCCTTCTGTTCTCTCATCTCTTTGGATACCCTTCTGTGCTCTTCTTTCTCTGGATGCCCTTCTGTCCTCTCCTATCTCTGGATGCCCTTCTGTATTCTGCTCTATCTGGATGCCCTTCTATCTTCTCCTCTCTCTGGATGCCCTTTGATCCTCTTGTCTCTCTGGATGCCTTTCAGTTCTCTCCTCTCTCCAGATACCCTTCTGTTCTCTCCTCTCTCTGGATGCCCTTCTGTCCTCTCCTCTATTTGTATGCCCTTCTGTTCTTTCCTCTCTCTCGATGCTCTTCTGTTCTTCCCTCTCTGTAGATGCCATTCTGTCCTCTCCTCTATCTGGGTGCCATTCTATTCTCTCCTCTCTACCGGTGCCCTTCTGTCTTCTCCTCTTTCTGAAAGCCCTCGTATTCTCTGATCTCTCTAGGTGCCCTTCTGCACTCTCCTCTCTCTGGATGCTCTTCTGTTCACTTCTCTCCCTGGGTGCCCTTCTGTTCTCTCCTCTCTCTGTATGCCCTTCTTTACTCTCCTCTCTCTGGATGCCCTTCCTTTCTCTCCTCTCTCCGGACGCCTTTTTTCATTTCCTCTCTTGATGCCCTTGTGTCTTCTCCTCTCGATGGATGCCCTTCAATTCTCTCCTCTCTCTGGATACCTATCTTTAATTTCCTCTCTCTGGATGCTCTTCTGTGTTCTCCTCTTTTTGGATGCCCTTTTGTTCTCTTCTCTCTGGATTCCCTTCTGGGCTGACCTCTCTCTGGATGCCCTTTTGTCTTCTCCTGTCTCTGGATGCACTTCTCTTCTCTCTACTCTCTGGATGTCCTGCTGTCCTCTCCTCTCTCTGGATGCCCTTCTGTCCTCTCCTCTCTCTGGATGTTCTTCTGTCCTCTCCTCTCTCTGGATCTCTTCTATCCTCTAATCTCTCTGGTTGCCTTTCTGTTCTCTGCTTTCTCTGGATGACCTTCTGTCTTCTCCTCTCTCTGAATGCCCTTCTGCTCTCTCCTCTTTCTGAATGCCCTTCTGCACTCTCATCTCTATACATGCCTTTCTGTCCTCTCCTCTTTCTGGATTCCCTTCTGCTCTCTCATCTCTCTGGATGCCCATCTTTCCTCTCTTCTCCCAGTATGTGCTTCTGTCTTTTCCTCTCTCTGGATGCCCTTCTGCTTTCTCCTCTTTCTGAATGCCCTTCTGTCTTTCCCTATCTCTGGATTCACTTCTGTTCTTTTCTTTCTCTGGATGCCCATCTGTCTTCTCCTATCTCTGGATGCCCTTCTGTTCTCTCCTCTCTCTAGATGCCCTTCTGTTCTCTCCTCTCTCTGGATGCCCTTCTATTCTCTCCCCTCTCTGGATGCCCTTTTGTCCTGTAATCTCTCTGGATGCCCTTCTGTTCTCTCCTCTCTGGATGGCCTTCTGTTCTCTCCTCTCTGGATGCCCTACTGTTCTATTCTAATTCCAGATGCCCTTTTGTCCTCTCCTCTCTCTGGATGCCCTTCTGACTTTTCCTCTCTTCGCATGACCTTCTGTTTTCTCCTCTCTTTGGATACATTTCTGTCTTCTCGTTCTCCAGATCTATTCTGTTCTCTCCACTTTCTGGATGCACCTCTATTCTCTCCTCTCTCGGGATGCGATTATGTCTTCTCATCTCTCTGCAAGCCCTTTTGTTCTCTCCTCTATTTTGATTCCCTTTTGTCTTATCCTCTCTCGGGATGCCCTTCTGACCTCTCCTCTCCCTGTATGCACTTCTGTCTTCTCCTCTCTCTGGATGCCCTTCTGCTTTCTCCTATCTCTGAATGCCCTTTGGGATTCTCTTCTTTTTGGATGCCCTTCTGGTCTCTTCTCTCTGGATGCCTTTCTGTGCTCACCTCTTTCTGGATGTCCTTGTGTCTTCTCCTCTCTCGGGATGCACTTCTTGTCTCTCCTCCCTCTGGATGCCCTTCTGTCCTCTCCCCTTCTCTGGATGCACTTCTGTCCTCTCCTCTCACTGGATCCCTTCTGTACTCTATCTCTCTCATTGGCTTTCTGTTCTCTTCTTTCTATGGATGCTCTCCTGTACTCTCATCACTCTGGATGCCCTTCTGTTCTCTCCTCTCTCTGGATTACCTTTTGTCTTCTCCTTATCTGAATGCCCTCATTTCTTCCCCTCTCTCTGGATTCACTTCTGTTCTCTCCTCTACCCAGATGCCCTTCTTTCTTCTCCTCCCCCTGGATGGCCTTCTGTTCTCTTTTCTGTGGATGCCCTTCTGTCTGCCCTATCTTTGGATGCCCTTCTATTTTCTCCTCTTTCTATATGCCCTTCTTTTCTCTGCTTTCTCTAGATGCCCTTCTGTCCTATCCTCTCTTTGGATGCCCTTCTGTTCTTTTCTCCCTGGATGCCCTTCTGTCCTCTCCTCTCTCTGGATGCCCGTCTGTCCTCATCTCCATCTGTATGCCTTCTCTCTTCCCCTCTCTCCGGATGCTCTTTTGTTCTCTCCTCTCTCTGGAAGCACTTCTGTTTTCTCCTCTTTATGGATGCCCAAAAATTCTCTCCTCATCCTGGATACCCTTCTGTCTTCTCCTCTCTCTATATGCCCTTCTATCCTCTTCTTTCTCTAAATGACCTTTAGTCTTCTGTTCTCTCTGGATGCCCTTCTCTTCTCTCCTCTTTCTGGATTCTCTTCTGTTCTCTCTTCTCTCTGGATACCCTTCTTTTCTCAGCTCTCTCGGGATGCCCTTCTGTCCTCTCCTCTACCCGGATGCCCTTCTGCATTCTCATCCTGCTGGATGCCCTTCTATTCTCTCATCTCCAGTATGCCCTTCTGTCTTCTGCTCTTTCTGGATTCTCTACAGTTATCTTCTGCTATCTTCCCTTCTGTTCTTTCCTCTCTCCAGATGCCCTTCTGTCCTCTCTTATCTATGGATGCCCTTCTGTTTTCTTTTCACTTGGGATGCCCTTCTCTTCTCTCCTCTATCAGTATGACATTTTGTCCTCTTTTTCTTGATGCCCTTCTGTCTTCTCCACTCTCTGGATGCCCATCTGTTCTCTATTCTCTCCGGATGCCCTTCTTTCTTCTCCTCTCTCTGAATTCCCTTTTGTTCTCTCCTTTCTTTCGATTCCCTTCTTTCTTGTCCTTACTCTGAATGCATTTCTGCTCTCTCCTCTTTCTGAATGATCTACTGTTCTCTTCTCTCTCAGCATGCCCTTCTGTCCTCTCCTCTCTCTGGATGCCCTTCTGTTTTCTCCACTCTCTGGATGTCCTTCTGTCCTCTCCTCTCTCTGGATGCACTCTGTTCTCTCCTCTCTGGATGCCCTTCTGTTCTCTTCTATTTCCAGATGCCCTTTTGTCCTCCCCTCTATCTGGATGCACTTCTGACTTTTCCTCTCTTCGCATGATCTTCTGTTCTCTCCTCTCTTTGGATACATTTTTGTCTTCTTGTTTTCCTGATTCCTTTCAGTGCTTTCCTCTTTCTGGATGCCCTTTGGTCCTCTCCTCTCTCTGGATGTCCTGCTGTCCTCTCCTCTCTCTGCATGCCCTTCTGCCCTCTCCTCTCTCTGGATGATCTTCTGTCCTCTCCTCTCTCTGGATCTCTTCTGTCCTCTAATCTCTCTGGTTGCCTTTCTGTTCTCTGCTCGCTCTGGATGACCTTCTGTCTACTCCTCTCTCTGAATGCCCTTCAGGATTCTCCTCTCTTTGGATGCCCTTCTGTTCTCTTCTCTCTGGATGTGCTTCTGTCCTCTCCTCTCTCTGGATGTCCTCTCTTCTCCTCTCTCTGGATGCACTTCTGGTCTCTCCTCTCTCTGGATGCCTTCTGTCCTATCTTCTCTCTGGGTGCCTTTCTGGTCTCTCCTCTCTCTGGATTCCCTTCTGGCCTCTCCTTCCACTGGGTGCCCTTCTGTCCTCTCCTCTCTCTGGATCCCTTCTGTCCTCTAATCTCTCTGGTTGCCTTTCTGTTCTCTTTTCTCTATGGATGCTCTCCTGTACTCTCATCACTCTGCATGCCCTTTTGTTCTCTCCTCTCTCTGGATTCCCTTTTGTCTTCTCCTCTCTCTGAATGCCCTCCTGTCTTCCCCTCTCTCTGGATTCACTTCTGTTCTCTCCTCTATCCAGATGCCCTTCTTTCTTCTCCTCCCCTTGGATAACATTCTGTTCTCTTTTCTGTGGATGCCCTTCTTTCCGCCCTATCTCTGGATGCCATTCTATCTTCTCATCTTTCTGGATGCCCTTCTTTACTCTGCTTTCTCTAGATGCCCTTCTGTCCTCTCCTCTCTCTGGATGCCCTTCTGTTCTCTTTTCTCCCTGGATGCCCTTCTGTCCTCTCCTAACTCTGGATGCCTGTCTGTTCTCTTCTCCATCTGCATGCCTTCTCTCTTCCCCTCTCTCCAGATGCTCTTCTGTTCTCTCTTGTCTCTGGACGCCCTTCTGTTTTCTCTTCTTTCTGGATGCCCTTCAATTCTATCCTCATCCTGGATACATTTCTGTCATCTCCTCTCTCTATATGCCCTTCTATCCTCTTCTTTCTCTAAATGTCCTTTAGTCTTCTGTTCTCTCTGGATGCCCTTCCCTTCTCTCCTCTTTCTGGATTCTCTTCTGTTCTCTCTTCATTCTTGATGCCATTCTGTTCTCAACTCTCTCGGGATGCCCTTCTGTCCTCTCCTCTCTCCAGATGCCCTTCTGTATTCTCCTCCCGCTGGATGCCCTTCTCTTCTCTCATCACCAGGATTCTCTTCTGCCTTCTGCTTTTTCTGGATTCTCTATTGTTATCTTCTCTCTATATGCCCTTCTGTTCTTTCCTTTCTCCAGATTCCCTTCTGTCCTCTCCTCTATATGTTTGCCCTTCCTTTTTCTCCTCTCTTGGTATGCCATTCTGTTCTCTTCTCTATCAGTTTAACATTCTGTCCTCTTTTTCTTGATGCCCTTCTGTCTTCTCAACTCTCTGGATTCCCGTCTGTTCTCTCTTCTCTCCAGATTCCCTTCTGTCTTCTCCTCTCTCTGAATGCCCTTCTGCTCTGTCCACTATGTGAATGCCCTTCTGCTCTCTCAACTCTCTGCATGCCCTTCTGTCCTCTCCTCTTTCTGTATTCCCTTCTGCTCTTTCATCTATCTGGATGCTCATTTGTCCTCTACTCTCTTGGTATGTGCTTCTGTCTTCTCCGCTCTATGGATGCCCTTCTGCTTTCTCCTCTCTCTGATTGCCCTTCTGTCTTCCCCTATCTCTGGATTCACTTCTGTTCTCTCCTTTCTCTGGATGCCCTTCTGTCCTCTCCTCTCTCTGGATGCCCTTCTGTTCTCTCCTCTCTCTAGATGCCCTTCTGTCCTCTCCTCTTTCTGGATGCCCTTCTGTTCTTTCCTCTCCCTGGATGCTTTTCTGTTCTCTTCTATTTCCAGATGCCCTTTTGTCCTCTCCTCTCTCTGGATGCCCTTCTGACTTTTCGTCTCTTCGCATAACCTTATGTTCTCTCCTCTCTTTGGATACATTTCTGTCTTCTCGTTCTCCAGATTCCCTTCTGTTCTTTCCTCTTTCTGAATGCGCTTCTGTACTCTCCTCTCTCTGGATGCCCTTCTGTCTTCTCCTCTCTCTTGATGCCCTTCTGTTATCTCCTCTCTTTGGATTCGCTTCTGTCTTCTCCTCTCTCTGGATGCCCTTCTGCTCTTTCCTCTCTCTGAATGCCCTTCTGTACACTTCTCACTCTGGATGCCCTTCTGTTCTATCTTTTTTCTGGATGGCCTTGTGTTCTCTCCTTTCTCCAGATGCCCTTTTACTTTCTTCTCTTTCTGGTTGCCCTTCTGTTCACTTCTCTCCCTGGATGCCCATTTGTCCTCTCCCCTCTCCGGATGCCCTTATGTCCACTTCTCTCTCTGGATGCCCTTCTTTTCTCTCTTGTATCTGGATTCCCTTTTTGTCTTCTCCTCTCTCTCGATGCCCTTCTCTTCCCTCCTCTCTCTAGATGCCCTCCTGTCCTCTATTCTCTATTTATGCCCTTCTGTTCTCATATCTCTTGGATTCCCTTCTGTCTTCTCCTCTGTCTGGATGCCCTTCTGTCCTCTCCTCTCTCTGGATGCCCTTATGTCTTCTCCTCTCTCTGGATGCCTTTCAGTTCTCTCCTCTCTCCGGATACCCTTCTGTTCTCTCCTCTCTCTGGATGCCCTTCTGTCCTCTCCTATATTTGGATGACATTCTATACTCTCCTCTCTCTAGATGCTCTTCTGTTCTACCCTCTCTGTAGATGCCATTCAGTCCGCTCTTCTATCTGAGTGCCATTCTGTTCTCTCCTCTCTACCGACGCCCTTCTTTCTTCTCCCCTTTATAGATGCCTTGTATTCTCTGATCTCTCTAGTTGCCCTTCTGTCCTCTCCTCTCTCTGGATGCCCTTCTTTTCTCTCCTGTCTTTGGATTCCCTTTTTGTCTTCTCCTCTCTCTCGATGCCCTTCTCTTCTCTCCACTCTCTAGATGCCCTTCTGTCCTCTATTCTCTATTTATGCCCTTCTGTTCTCCTATCTCTTGGATACACTTCTGTATTCTTCTCTGTCTGGATGCCCTTCTGTCCTCTCCTATCTTTGGATGCCCTTCTGTCTTCTCCTCTCTCTGGATGCCCTTCTGTCTTCTCCTCTCTCTGGATGCCCTTCTGTCTTCTCCTCTCTCTGGATTCCCTTCTTTCCTCTCATCTCTCTGGATGCCTTTCAGTTCTCTCCTATCTCCGGATACCCTTCTGTTCTCTCCTCTCTCTGGATACCCTTCTGTCCTCTCCTATATTTGGATGCCATTCTATTCTCTCCTCCCTCTAGATGCTCTTCTGTTCTACCCTCTCTGTAGATGCCATTCTGTCCATTCTTCTATATGGGTGCCATTCTGTTCTCTCCTCTCTACCGATGCCCTTCTTTTTTCTCCCCTTTTTAGATGCCTTGTATTCTCTGATCTCTCTAGTTGTCCTTCTGCCATCTCCTCTCTCTGGATGCCCTTCTGTCTTCTCCTCTTTTGGGATGCCCTTCTGTTCTCTCCTCTCTCCGGATGCCTTTTTTCCTCTCCTCTCTGGATGCCCTAGTGTCTTCTCCTCTCGATGGATGCCCTTCTGTTCTCTACTCTCTCTGGATTCCTTTCTTTCCTCTACTCTCTCTGGATGCCCTTCTGTCTTCTATTTTTGGATGCCCTTCTGTTCTCTATTCTCTGGATGCCATTCTGAGCTCACCTCTCTCTGGATGCCCTTTTGTTTTATCCTCTCTCTGGATGCACTTCTCTTCTCTCCTCTCTTTGGATGCCCGTCTGTCCTCTCCTCTCTCTGGATGTTCTTCTGTCCTCTCCTCACTCTGGATCCGTTCTGTCTTCTAATCTTTCTGGTTGCCTTTCTGTTCTTTGCTCTCTCTGGATGACCTTCTGTCTACTCCTCTCTCTGAATGCCTTTTGGGATTCTCCTCTCTTTGGATGCCCTTCTGATCCCTTCTCTCTGGATGCCCTTCTGTCCTCTCCTCTCTCTGGGTGCCATTCTGTCCTCTCATCTCTCTGGATGCCCTTCTGTCCTCTCCTCCATCTGGATGCCATTCTGTCCTCTCATCTCTCTGGATCCCTTCTGTTCTCTAATCTCTCTGGTTGCCTTTCTGTTCTCTTCTCTCTATGGATGCTCTCCTGTACTCTCATCACACTGGATGCCCTTCTGTTCTCTCCTCTCTCTGTATTCCCTTTTGTCTTCTCCTCTCTCTGAATGCCCTTCTGTATTTCCCTCTCTCTGGATTCACTTCTGTTCTCTCCTCTATCCAGATGCCCTTCATTCTTCTCCTCCCGCTGGATGGCCTTCTGTTCTTTTTTCTGTGGATGCCCTTCTGTCTGCCTTATCTCTGGATGCCCTTCTATCTTCTCCTCTTTCTGGATGCCCTTCTTTTCTCTGCTTTCTCTAGATGCCCTTCTGTCCTCTCCTCTCTCTGGATGCCCTTCTGTTATTTGTTCTCCTTGGAAGCCCTTCTGTCCTCTCCTCTCTCTGGATACCCGTCCGTCCTCTTCTCCATCTGGATGCCTTCTCTTCCCTTCTCTCCGGATGCTCTTCTGTTCTCTCCCCTCCCTGGAAGCCCTTCTGTTTTCTCCTCTTTCTGGATGCCCTTCAATTCTCTCATCCTGGATACCCTTCTGTCTTCTCTTCTCTCTATATACCCTTCTATCCTCTTCTTTCTCTAAATGTCCTTTAGTCTTCTGCTCTCTCTAGATGCCCTTCACTTGTCTCCTCTTTCTGGATTCACTTCTGTTCTCTCTTCTCTCTGGATGCCCATCTGTCCTCTCCCCTCTCCGGATGCCCTTCTGTCCACTTCTCTCTCTTGATGCCCTTCTTTTCTCTCCTATATCTGGATTCCCTTTTTGTCTTCTCCTCTCTCTCGATGCCCTTCTCTTCTCTCCTCTCTCTAGATGCCCTTCTGTCCTCTATTCTCTATTTATGCCCTTCTGTTCTCTCATCTCTTTGCATACCCTTCTGTGCTCTCCTCTCTCTGGATGCCCTTCTGTCCTCTCTTATCTCTGGATGCCCTTTTGTCTTCTCCTCTCTCTAGATGCCCTTCTGTCTTCTCTCTCTGGATGCCCTTCTGTCCTCTTGTCTCTCTGGATTCCTTTCAGTTCTTTTTATTCTCTGGATACCTTTCTGTTCTCTCCTCTCTCTGGATGCCCTTCTGTCCTCGCCTCTATTTGGATGCTCATTTGTTCTCTCCTCTCTCTCTCGATTCTCTTCTGTTCTACCCTCACCGTAGATGACATTCTGTCCTCTATTCTATCTGGGTGCCATTCTGGTCTCTCCTCTGAACCAATGCCTGTCTGTAATCTCCTCTTTCTGGATGGCCTTGTATTCTCTGATCTCTCTAGGTGGCCTTCTGTCCTCTTCTCTCCCTGGATGCCCTTCTGATCTCTCCTCTCTCAGTATTACCTTCTTTACTCTCCTCTCTCTGAATGCCCATCTGTCTTCTCCTCTCTCTGGATGCCCTTCTGTTCTCTCCTCTCTCCGGATGGCTTTATTCCTCTCCTCTCTCTGGATGCCCTTCTGTCTTCTCCTCTTTTTGGTTGCCCTTCTGTTCTCTTCTCTCTGGATGCCCTTCTAGGCTCACCTCTCTCTGGATGCCCTTCTGTCTTCTCCTCTCTCTGGATGCCCTTCTGTCCTCTCCTCTCTCTTGATGCCCTTCTGTCCTCTCCTCACTCTGGATGTTCTTCTGACCTCTCCTCTCTCTGGATCCCTTCTGTCTTCTAATCTCTCTGGTTGCCTTTCTGTTCTCTGCTCTCTCTGGATGACTTTCTGTCTACTCCTCTCTCTGAATGCCCTTTGGGATTCTCCTCTCTTTGGATGCCCTTCTGTTCTCTTCCCTCTGGATGCCCTGCTCTGCTCACGTCTCTCTGGATGCACTTCTGGTCTCTCCTCTCTCTGGATTCCCTTTTGTCTTCTCCTCTCTCTGAATGCCCTCCTGTCTTCCCCTCTCCCTGTATTCACTTCTGTTCTCCCCTTTATCCAGATGCCCTTCTTTATTCTCCTCCCCCTGGATGGCCTTCTGTTCTCTTTTCTGTGGATGCCCTTCTGTCTGCCCTATCTCTGGATGCTCTTCTATCTTCTCCTCTTTCTGGATGCCCTTCTTTTCTCTGCTTTCTCTAGATGCCCTTCTGTTATCTCCTCTCTCTGGATGCCCTTCTGTTCTCTTTTCTCCCTGGATGCCCTTCTGTCCTCTCCTCTCTCTGGATGCCTATATGTCCTCTTCTCAATCTGGACGCCTTCTCTCTTCCCCTCTCTCCGGATGTTCTTTTGTTCTCTCCTCTCTCTGGACGCCCTTCTGTTTTCTCCTCTTTCTGGATGCCCAAAAATTCTCTCCTCAACTTGGGTACGCTTCTGTCTTCTCCTATGACTACATGCCCTTCTATCCTCTTCTTTCTCTAAATGTCCTTTAGTCTTCTGCTCTCTCTGGATGCCCTTCTCTTCTCTCCTCTTTCTGGATTCTTTTCTGTTCTCTCTTCTCTCTGGATGCCCTGCTGTTCTCAACTCTCTCGAGATGCCCTTCTGTCCTCTCCTCTCCCCGGACTGTCTTCTGCATTCTCCTCCCGCTGGATGCCCTTCTATTCTCTCATCTCCAGTATGCCCTTCTATCTTCTGCTCTTTCTGGATTCTCTACTGTTATCTTCTCTCTATATGCCCTTCTGTTCTTTCCTCTCTCCGAATGCCCTTCTGTCCTCTCTTCTCTATGGATGCCCTTCTGTTTTCTCCTCTCTTGGGATGCCCTTCTGTTCTCTCCTCAATCACTATGACATTTGGTCCTCTTTTTTTGATGCCCTTTTGTCTTGTCCATTCTCTGGCTGCCCATCTGTTCTCTCTTCTCTCCAGATTCCCTTCTTTCTTCTCATCTCTCTGTATGTCCTTCTACTATCTCTTCTCTCTGAATGCCCTTCTGTCCTCTCCTCTTTCTGCATGCCCTTCTGTCCTCTCCTCTTTCTGGATGCCCTTCTGCTCTCTCATCTCTCTGAGTGGCCATCTGTCATCTACTCTCCCGGTATGCTCTTCTGTCTTCTCCTCTCTCTGTATGCCCTTCTACTTTCTCCTCTCTCTGAATGCCCTTCTGTCTTCCCCTCTCTCTGGATTCACTTCTGTTCTCTCCTTTTTCTGGATGCCCTTCTGTCCTCTCCTTTCTCTGGATGCCATTCTGTTCTCTCCTCTCCCTGGATGCCCTTCTGTTTTCTTCTATTTCCAGATGCCGTTTTGTCCTCTCTTCTCTCTGGATGTCCTTCTGAGTTTTCATCTCTTCGCAAGACCTTCTGTTCTCTCCTCTCTTTGTATATATTTCTGTCTTCTCGTTCTCTAGATTACCTTCTGTTCTATCCTCTTTCTGGATGCGCTTCTGTTCTCTCCTCTCTCCGGGTGCCCTTCTGTCTTCTCCTCTATCTGTCTGCCCTTCTTTTCTCTCCTCTCTCTGAATGCCCTTCTGTACACTCCTCATTATGGATGCCTTTCTGTTCTCTCTTTTTTTCTGAATGCCCTTCTCTTCTCTCCTCTTCTGGATTCTCTTATGTTCTCTCTTCTCTCTGGATGCCCGTCTGTTCTCACATCTCTCTGGAAGCCATTCTGTGCTTTCCCCTCTCTTGATGCTCTTCTTTCTTCTCCTCTCTCTGGATCCCTTCTGTCCTCTCCTCTCTGAGGATGCCATTCTTCACTCTCCTCTCTTTGGATGCCATTCTTTCCTCAGTTCTCTCTAGATGCCTTTCTGTCCTCTATTCTCTCTGGATACCTCTCTGTTCTCTCGTCTCTCTGGATGCCCTTCTGTGCTCTCCTCTCTCTGGATGCTCTTCTGTCCTCTCCTCTCTCTGGATGCCCTTCTGTCTTCTCTGCTCTCTGGATGCCCTTCTGTTCTCTACTCTCTGTGGATGTGTTTCTGTCTTCTCTTCTCTTGTCGCACTTCTCTTCTCTCCTTTCTCCGGATGCCCTTCTGACCTCTCATTTCCATGGATGCCCTTCTGTCTTCTCCTCTCTCTGGATGGCTTTCTGTTCTCTCCTCTCTCTGGATCCCTTCTGTACTCTCCTCTCTGTGGATGCCCTTCTTCACTCTCCTCTCTTTGGATGCCCTTCTATCCTCACCTCTCTGAATGCCCTTCTGTTCTCTCCTCTCTCTGTACTCCCTTTTTGTCTCCTCCTTTCGCTGGATGCCCTTCTCTTCTATCCTCTCTCTAGATGCCCTTCTGTCCTTTATTCTCTCTGGATGCCATTATGTTCTCTCATTTCTCTGGATGTTCTTCTGTCTTCTCCGCTCTCTGGATTCCATTCTATTCTCTACTTTCCCTGAATGCACTTCTGTATTCTCTGCGATGTGGATACCCTTCTGTTCTTCTCTCCCTGTCGATGTGTTTCTGTCTTCTCCTCTCCCTGGATGCCCTCCTGTTTTCTCCTCTCTCTAGATGCCCTTCATTATTTTCCTCTCTCGGGATGCTCTTCTTCAGTCTCCTCTCTCTGGATGACCTTCTTTCCTCACATCTCTCTGGATGTCCTTCTGTCCTCTCCTCTCTCTGGATGCCCATCTGTTCTCTCCTCTCTCTGGATTCCCTTTTTGTCTTATCCTCTGGCTGGATGCCCTTCTCTTCTCTCCTCTTTCTAGATTTTCTTCTGTCCTCTATTCTCTCAGCATGCCTCTCTGTTCTCACATCTCTCTGGAAGCCCTTCTGTGCTCTCCTCTCTCTGGATGCTCTTCTGTCCTCTCCTCTCTCTGGATGCCCTTCTGTCTTCTCTGCTCTTTGGATGCCCTTCTGTTCTCCCCTCTCTGTGGATATGTATCTGTCTTCTCCTCTCTCATTGCCCTTCTCTTCTCTCCTCTCTCTGGATGCCCTTCTTACCTCTCCTCTCCATGGTTGCCCTTCTGTCTTCTCCTCTCACTGGATGGCTTACTGTTCTCTCCACTCTCTGTATCCCTTCTGTTTTCTCCTCTCTCTGGATGCCCTTCTTCAGTCTCTTCTCTCTGGATGCCCTTCTTTCCTCACCTCTCTCTGGAGGCCCTTCTGTCCTCTCCTCTCTCTGTATGCCCTTCTGTTCTCTCCTTTCTCTGCATTCCCATTTTGTCTTCTCCTCTCGCTGGATGCCCTTCTCTTCTATCCTCTCTCTATATGCCCTTAAGTCATCTATTCTCTCTGGATTCCTCTCTGTTCTCTCGTCCCTCTGGATAACCTTCTGTGCTCTCCTCTCTCTGGATGCTCTTCTGTCCTCTCCTCTTTCTGGATGCCCTTCTGTCTTCTCTGCACTCTGGATGCCCTTCTGTTCTCCCCTCTCTGTGGATGTGTTTCTGTCTTCTCCTCTCTCGATGCCCTTCTCATGCCTCCTCTCTCTGGATCCCTTCTGTCCTCTCCTGTCCCTGGATGTCCTTCTGTGCTCTTCTCTCTCTGGATGCCCTTCTGATCTCTCCTCTCTCTGGATTCCCTAAAATTTTCTCCTAACTCAGAATTCCCTTCTGTCTTCTCTCTCTGGATGCACAAAACTTTTCTTCTCACTCTGGATATCCTTCTGTCTTCTCTTCTCTCTAGATGCCCTTCTGTCTTCTCCTCTCTCTGGACGGCTTTCTGTTCTCTCCTCTCTCTAGATCCCTTCTGTCCTCTCCTCTCTCTGGATGTCCTTCTTCACACTCCTCTCTCTGTATGCACTTCTGTTCTCTTCTCTCTCTGGATGCCCTTCTGTCCTCTCCTTTCTCTGGATGCCATTCTGTTCTCTCCTCATTATGGATTGCCTTTTTTCTTCTACTATAACTGGATGCCCTTTTCTTCTCTCCTCTCTCTAGATGCCCTTCTGTCCTCTATTCTCTCTGGATGCCTCTCTGTTCTATCATCTCTCTGGATGCCCTTCTGTGCTTTCCTCTCTCTGGATGCTCTTCTGTCCTCTCCTCTCTCTGTGTGCCCTTTTGTTTTCTCTTCTCTCTAGATGCCCTTCTGCTCTTTCCTCTCTCTGGATGCCATTCTATCCTCTCCTCTCTCCAGATGCCCTTCTGTCTTCTCCTCTCTCCAAATGCCCTTCTGTTCTCTTCTCTCTCTGGATTCGCTCTATCTTCTCCTTCTCTGGATGCCCTTCTGTTCTCTCCTCTCTCTACATTCCCTTTTGTTCTCTCCTCTCCATAGATGCCCTTCTGTCTTCTCCTCTCTCTGTATGGCTTTCTTTACTCTTATCTGTGGATGCCCTTCTGACCTCTCCTCTCTCTGGATGCCCTTCTTTTCTCTCTTCTCTTTGGAGGCCATTCTCTAAACTCCTCTCTCTGGAAGCCCTTCTGTCTTCTCCTATCTCCAGATGCCCTTCTGTCTTTTCCTCTTTCTGGATACCTTTCTGTTCTCTACTCTATTTACTTGCCCTTCTGTCCTCTATTCTCCTTATGTTCTCACCTATCTCTGGATGTTCTTCTGTCTTCTCTGCTCTCTGGATACAGTTCTATTCTCTACTCTCCCTGGATGCACTTCAGTCTTCTCAACACTCTGGATGCCCTTCTGTTCTCCACTCTCTGTGGATGTGTTTCTGTCTTCTCCTCTCTCAATGCCCTTCTCTTCTCTCCTCTCTCTGGATGCCCTTCTGACTACTCTCCATGGATGCCCTTCTGTCTTCTTCTCTCTCTGGATGCCTTTTTGTTCTCTCCTCTCTCTAGATCCCTTTTGTCCTCTCCTCTCTCTGGATGTCCTTCTTCACACTCCGCTCTGTATGCACTTCTGTTCTCTTCTCTCTCTGGATGCCTTTCTGTCCTCTCCCATCTCTGGATGCCATTCTATTCTTTCCTCATTATGGATTGCCTTTTTTCTTCTCCTATAACTGGATGCCCTTGTCTTTTCTCCTCTCTCTAGATGCCCTTCTGTCCTCTATTCTCTCTGGATGTCTCTCTGTTCTCTCATCTCTCTGGATGCCCTTCTGTGCTTTCCTCTCTCTGGATGCTCTTCTGTCCTCTCCTCTCTCTGTGTGCCCTTCTGTCTTCTCTTCTCTCTAGATGCCCTTCTGCTCTTTCCTCTCTCTGGATGCCCTTCTGTCTTCTCCTCTCTCCAAATGCCCTTCTGTTCTCTTCTCTCTCTGGATTCGCTCTGTCTTCTCCTTCTCTGGATGCCCTTCTGTTCTCTCCTCTCTCTACATTCCCTTTTGTTCTCTCCTCTCCATAGATGCCCTTCTGTCTTCTCCTCTCTCTGTATGGCTTTCTTTACTCTTATCTGTGGATGCCCTTCTGACCTCTCCTCTCTCTGGATGCCCTTTTTTTCTCTCTTCTCTCTGGAGGCCATTCTCTAAACTCCTCTCTCTGGAAGCCTTTCTGTCTTCTCCTATCTCCAGATGCCCTTCTGTCTTTTCCTCTTTCTGTATACCTTTCTGTTCTCTACTCTATTTACTTGCCCTTTTGTCCTCTATTCTCCTTATGTTCTCACATATCTCTGGATGTTCTTCTGTCTTCTCTGCTCTCTGGATACCGTTCTATTCTCTACTCTCCCTGGATGCACTTCAGTCTTCTCTGCACTCTGGATGCCCTTCTATTCTCCACTCTCTGTGGATGTGTTTCTGTCTTCTCCTCTCTCGATGCCCTTCTCTTCTCTCCTCTCTCTGGATGCCCTTCTGACTACTCTCCATGGATGCCCTTCTATCTTCTTTTCTCTCTGGATGTCTTTCTGTTCTCTCCTCTCTCTGGATCCCTTCTGTCCTCACCTCTCTCTGGATGCCCTTCTTCACACTCCTCTCTCTGGATGCCCTTCTTTCCTAACATTTCTCTGGATGCCCTTCTGTCCTCTCCTCTCTCTGGGTGACCTTCTGTCCTCTCCCCTCTCTGGATCCATTCTGTCCTCTAATCTCTCTGGTTGCCTTTCTGTTCTCTTTTCTCTATGGATGCTCTCCTGTACTCTCATCACTCTGGATGCCCTTCTGTTCTCTCCTCTCTCTGGGTTCCGTTTTGTCTTCTCCTCTCTCTGAATGCCCTCCTGTCTTCCCCTCTCTCTGGATTCACTTCTGTTCTCTCCTCTACCCAGATGCCCTTCTTTCTTCTCCTCCTTCTGGGTGGCCTTCTGTTCTCTTTTCTGTGGATGCCCTTCTTTCCGCCCTATCTCGGGATGCCCTTCTAGTTTCTCCTCTTTCTGGATGCCCTTCTTTTCTCTGCTTTCTCTGGATGCTCTTCTATCCTCTCCTCTCTCTGGATGCCCTTCTGTTTTTTGTTCTCCCTGGATGCCCTTCTGTCCTCTACTCTCTCTGGATGCCCGTATGTCTTCTTCTCCATCTGGATGCCTTCTCTCTTCCCCTCTCTCTGGATGCTCTTCTGTTCTCTCCTCTCTCTGGAAGCCCTTCTGTTTTATCCGCTTTCTGGATGCCCTTCAATTCTCTCCTCATCCTGGATACCCTTCTGTCTTCTCCTCTCTCTATATGCCCTTCTATCCTCTTCTTTCTCTAAATGTCCTTTAGTCTTCTGCTCTCTCTGGATGCCCTTCTCTTCTCTCCTCTTTCTGGATTCTCTTCTGTTCTCTCTTCTCTCTGGATGCCCCTCTGTTCTCAACTCTCTCAAGAAGCCCTTTTGTCCTCTCCTCTCCCAGGATGCCCTTCTGCGTTCTCCTCCTGCTGGATGCCCTACTATTCTCTCATCTCCAGTATGCCCTTCTGTCTTCTGCTCTTTCTGGATTCTCTACTGTTATCTTCTCTCTACATGCCCTTCTGTTCTATCCTCTCTCCAGATTCCCT
This sequence comes from Arvicanthis niloticus, assembly GCF_011762505.2. NCBI lineage: Eukaryota > Metazoa > Chordata > Mammalia > Rodentia > Muridae > Arvicanthis > Arvicanthis niloticus. The sequence continues at coordinate 47,987 of NC_047670.1, forward strand.
TCTGTGCTCTCTTCTATATGGATGCCCTTCTGTTTTCTCCTCTCTTGGGATGCCCTTCTGTTCTCTCCTCTATCAGTATAACATTCTGTCCTCTTTTCCTTGATACACTTCTGTCTTCTCCACTCTCTGGATGCCCATTTGTTCTCTTCTCTCCTGATGCCCTTCTTTCTTCTCTTCTCTCTGAATGCCCTTCTGTTCTCTCCTTTCTTTGGATGCTCTGCTGTCTTCTCCTCTCCCTGAATGTCCTTCTGCTCTCTCCTCTTTCTGAATACCCTTCTGTTCTCTCCTCTGCATGCCCTTCTGTCCTCTCCTATTTCTGGATGCCCTTCTGCTCTCTCATCACACTGGATGCCCTTCTGCTCTCTCATCTCTCTGGATGCCCATCTGTCCTCTCCTCTCTAGGTATGCGCTTCTGTCTTCTCCTCTCTAGAGAGAGCAGAGAACAGAAGGGCATTCAGAAAGAGGAGAAGACAAAAGGGCATCCAGAGAGAGGAGAGGACAGAATTTCCTCCAGAGAGAAGACAGAGCAGAAGGGCATCTAGAGAGAGGAGAGGAAAGAAGGGCATCCAAATAAAATAATACAGAAGGCCATACAGAGAGAGGAGAATACAGAAGGGCATCTAGATAGAGGAGAGAACAGAGGGGGCACCCAGAAAGAGGAGAGAACAGAAGGGCATCCAGAGAAGGAGAAGACAGAAGCGAATCCAGAGAGAGGAGAGAACAGAAGGGCATTCAGAGAGAGGAGAGACAGAAGGGAATCCAGAGAGACAAGACACCAGAAGGGCATCAAGAGAGAGGAGAAGACAAAAGGGAATCCAGAGAGAGGAGAGAACAGAAGGGCATCCAGAGAGAGGAGAGAGCAGGAGGGCATCTAAAGAGAGCAGAGAACAGAAGGGCATCCAGAATTTGGAGAAGACAGAAGGGCATCGCAAGATAGGAGAAGACAGAAGGGCATCCGGAGAACGGAGAGAATTCTCCTATCCATGGATGCCCTTCTGATCTCTCCTCTCTCTGGATGACTTTCTGTTCTCTCCTCTCTCTGGATGCCCTTCTTTCCTCTCCTCTATCTGGATGCCCTTCTGTCCTCTCCTCTCTCTGGAGGCCCTTCGGTTCTCTCCTCCATCTGGATTCCCTTTTTGTCTTTTCCTCTCTCTGGATGCCCTTCTCTTCTCTCCTCTCTCTATATGCCCTTCTGTCCTCTATTATCTCTGAGAGCCTTTCTGTTCTCTTGTCTCTGGATGCCCTTCTGTTCTCTCCTCTCTCTGGATTCCCTTCTGTCTTCTCCTCTCTCCGGATGCTTTTCAACACTCTCCTCTCTCTGGATGCCCTTCTGTTCTCTCCTCTCTCCGAATGCCCTTCTCTTTCTCCTTTTTATGGATGCCCATCTGCTCTCTCTTCTTTCCCCATGCCCTTCTGTCTTCTCCTCTCTCCCTATGCCCTTCTGTCCTCTCCTCTCTCTGGATGCCCTTCTGTCTTCTCCTCTCACTGGATGCCCTTGGTTCTCTCCTCTTTCGGGATATTTTTCTTCCCTCTCCTCTCTTTGGAAGCCCTTCTGCCTTCTCCTCCCTCTAAATGCCCTTCTATCCTCTCCTCTCTTTGGATGTCCTTCTGACTTCTCCTCCCTCCCTATGCCCTTCTGTTCTCTCGTCTCGCCAGCTTCCCTTCTGTCTTCTCCTCTCTCTGGATGCTGTTCTGTTCTCTCCTCTCTCTGGATACCCTTCTGTCTTCTCTCTCTGGATGTCCTTCTGTCTTCTCCTCTCTCCCTATACCCGTCTATTCCCTCTTCTCTCTGGTTGCCCTTCTGACTTCTCCTTTCTCTGGATATTCTTCTGTTCTCTCCGTTCTCCGGATGCCCTTCTGTCTTCTCCTATCTTGCGATGCCCTTCTGTCTTCTCCAAATTCTGGATGCCCTTCTGTTCTCTGCTCTCTTTAGATGCCCTCCTGCTCTCTCCTCTCTCTGGATGCCCTTCTGTTCTCTCCTCTCTCTGGATTCCCTTTTGTCTTCTCTTCTCTCTTGATGCCCTTCTGGTGTCTTGTCTCTCTGGATTCCCTTCTGTCTCTCCTCTCTCTGAATGCCCTTCTGTTCTCTCCTCTCTCTGGATTCGCTTCTGTCTTCTCCTTCTCTGGATGCCCTTCTGTTCTCTCCTCTTTCTGGGTGCCCCCTCTGTTCTCTCCTCTATCTAGATGCCCTTCTGTATTCTCCTCTCTCTGTATGGCCTTCTGTATTATTTTATTTGGATGCCCTTCTTTCCTCTCCTCTCTCTAGATGCCCTTCTGCTCTGTCTTCTCTCTGAAGGAAATTCTGTCCTCTCCTCTCTCTGGATGCCCTTTTGTCTTCTCCTATCTCAAGATGCCCTTCTGTCTTCTCCTCTTTCTGAATGCCCTTCTGTTCTCTGCTCTCTCTAGATGCCATTCTGTCCACTCCTCTCTCTGGATGCCCTTCTGTTCTCTTCTCTCCCTGAATGCCCTTCTGTCCTCTCCTCTCTCAGGATGCCCTTCAGTCCTTTTCTACATCTGGATGCCTCTGTCTTCTCCTCTTTCCGGATGCCCTTCTGTTCTCTCCTCTCTCTGGACACCCTTCTGTTTTCTCCTCTTTCTGGATGCCCTTCTGTTCTCTCCTCTCTCTGGATGACCTTCTGTCCTTTCCTCTCTCTGGATGCCCTTCTGTCTTCTTCTCTCTCTGGAAGCCCTTCTCTTCTCTCCTCTATCAGGATGCCATTTGGTTCTCTCCTCTCTCTACATGCCCTTTGGTCCTCTCATCTCTCTGGATTTTTTTCTGTTCTCTACTCTCTCTCTGGATGCCCTTCTAAATTCTCCTATCCATGGATGCCCTTCTGATCTCTCCTCTCTCTGGATGACTTTCTGTCCTCTCCTCTCTCTGGATGCCCTTCTTTCCTCTCCTCTATCTGGATGCCCTTCTGTCCTCTCCTCTCTCTGGATGCCCTTCGGTTCTTTCCTCCATCTGGATTCCCTTTTTGTCTTTTCCTCTCTCTGGATGCCCTTCTCTTCTCTCCTCTGTCTAGATGCCCTTCTGTCCTCTATTATCTCTGAGAGCCTTTCTGTTCTCTTGTCTCTGGATGCCCTTCTGTTCTCTCCTCTCTCTGGATTCCCTTACGACTTTGGAGCCAATAATGGGAAGGGGTTCCTTAGTCTACACTGGCTCCCAGGGCAAGAGCACAAAGATCCATCTCCAGAGAGGGCCATGAAGGCTGGGTTCCAAGTGAAGAGCTGGAATTAACAATGTCTCCTGCTTGGTTTATTATGACCCAAGTAAAATTATAAATCTGGTATGGGGAATGCTGTGGTTTGATACTCACATTTGGATAAATCTGAAGTGTGAGCAGGAGGAGCAGGAGGAGCAAGGCAACTGGATGCATTTTTCTGAAAGGTAGCACAGTTAAGAACCATTCTCAGGGGGTATCCCTGGGGTAGAGTTAGCCAACTTCACCAATCTTTCTGAGAGCCATCTGGCATTTTGTTCCTTGGAATCATATATACACATGTGTCCTTTTCCCCAGATAAGGACTATATCAGGACCATTCCACTTATATGTCAATGGATCTTTCCACATGACTTTGGCATAGGAGTCTGCTGTAGTAGCGTGCCAGAATCTGTCTGCTGCAGACTTTCCTTTTTCATTAAGTGTCAAAAAATTGAGTATGAATAGTGCGTGTTTTAACAAGATTTTATGATTCCTCTTTTGGGGGTATAAAATGCCCCTTGAATGTTGTAATTTTAAGAGCCTGTTCTTTAAGGTCTGATGTGCCCTTTCTACAATGCCCTGTCCTTGGGGTTTATATGGGATACCAGTAACATGTTTAATATTGAGCTGGGCACAGAACTGTTTGAAGGAGGCGCTGGTATATCCAGGGCCATTATCAGTCTTAAGTATCTTAGGTATGGGCATAAAGGCAAGGCAAAAAAATCACATGACTAATAACATTTTTGGTAGCCTCACCTTGAGGCGCAAAGAAAACCACTGAAGGTATCAATAGAAACACATATATATTTAAGCTTACCAAAAGGGGCAAAATGAGTAACATCCATTTGCCATATCTCTCCTGGGGTGAGGCCATGAGGGTTCACCCCCAAATGTAACTCAGGTAGGAGGGTGAGACATCCCTGACACTGACACACTATCTGGTGTGCCTGTTTTCTGGTAATAGAGAACATCTGTCGGAGGGTCTGGGCATTTAGATGATGTAATTGGTGGGCCTTTTGTGCCTGTTGTACAGGATCAGAAGGCAGGGACAAGGTTGCCAAGGTAAATGGAGACCCTCGGGTGGCCCTATCAACGAGGTCATTTCCCTCGCTTAGGTGTCCAGGAAGACCAGAGTGGGCGCATATGTGACCCACAAAGAATGGATGGGATTTAGCTGAAATTATCTCCTGAAGCTCAAAAAAGAGGAGGGAAGCATTGGTAGACACCCTTGTAAAGGGAATGGTCTCTAACAGAGGCACTGATTGAGCCACATATGCACTGTCAGTAAAAAGATTAAAGGCACAATCTGGGAAAGTCTTAAAGACTTGAATAACAGCATCCAATTCTACCAACTGTGCTGATGAAAATTTGGTCTGAAACTTAAAGACCTGTCCACCTATATTAAAGGTTGCAACCCAAGAGGAGGATCCATCTGTAAAAATCAGTGGTGCTTGAGGAATGGGGATGTTCTTAGTCACTTTAGGGAAGACCACCGCTTGGTGTTCAATGAACTGGATAAGTTTGTCAGAGGTAGAGTGGTTATCTATCTTTCCCTGAAATGACATACAGTTAATAGCCCATTCATCTGAGGTCTGAAGTAGCCACCGAACTTGAGCTGCATCATAGGAAATGCTGACAAGGTCAGGGTTTCTACCAAAGAGATTCAGGGAGGTCTCTCTTTCCATCCTTATGATATGTGCCACCAAGGCAGGATAAACAGGTAGCACTTTAGGAGGGGTGGTGGGCAAATGAAGCCAATACAAAGGTTTAGTCTGTAACAACAATCCCATGGGGGAAAACATGGTGGGAAGAACCAATAGCCATAAGGGGGAGATTGAAGAATAATAGGTAACAGTCTGTTGTTGAATGGCTTTCTTCAGGAGCTTAAGGTTGGAGGTGGCCTCAGGGGTTAAGTCACGGCGGGAGGAGGAGTCAGAATCTCCTCAAAGAATATCAAATAGAGGCTTAAATTCTCCAGCTGTTAATTTTAGATAGGGGCACAATCAATTTATGTCTCCCAAGAGACGTTGAAAGTCATTAAGTGTTTGTAAAAACACTTTTCTAAGTTCAATTTTTGAGAGAGAACCTTAGAGGGGTGAAGCTCAAAACCCAAGACAAAATGTGGGGGCTTTAGCTAGACCTTCTCGGGGGCAATCTACAGCCCGAGGCCTTGGAGGGCAGTTACCAAATCCTGGCCCACCCTGGGCAAGGTGGTCTCATAAGGGCTAGCCAGAAGATTGTCATCCATATAATGAACAATATATAACTCAGGGTATTTAAGGCAAAAAGGGTCAATGGCCTGGGCCACATACTTTTTTGGGGGGGGGACTATTGGCCCTACCTTGAGACAGGACCCTCCACTGAATTCATGGAGATGGCCCAATGCAATTAACAACAGGAAGGCTACAGGCAAAACGTTTACAATCCTCTGGGTGTAAGGGGATGCAGAAAAAACAATCTTTCAAATCAGTTACCATCTTATTGTAACTTTTAGGTATTGCCACGGGGGAGGGGAGGCCAGGCTAGAGGGCTCCCATTGGGACCATAGTCTTATTAATTTTTCTGAGGTCCTGGAGCAGTCTCCATCTGCCCCCTTTCTTTTGTATCACACAATGTGTGTATTCCAAAGGGAGATGGAGGGTTCAATGTGGCCAGCATCTAATTGTTCCTGCACCAACTGCATGGCCGCTAAAAGTTTATGTTGAGGGAGGGACCATTGGTCAACCCAGATAAGGGAATCTGACTTCCAGGTGATCTTATCTGTCTTGCGTGCAGGGGGAGAAATGGTCCTTAAAAAATTTTGAATCATAACCTAGTCCTTAGCGTGAGGTCTTTGGTGTAACAGCAATTGGGGTGGGGATCCCTTGGTTACATCTGCCCAAGCCTTGTCCTTGGATGAACCCCTGGTACAGCATCTGCTGGGTAACAACTGCAGAGGGGCTAAACATAAGAACTCCCATTTGACTCAATATATCTCAACCTCATAAGTTTATAGGGAGGCCAGGTACAATGAATTGTCTAAAATGTCCAGTATTACCCTCAGGATCCTCCCAAGTGAGCAACTGGGAGCTTTGAAGGGTGTTGGTGGACTGGCCAATGCCTTGAAGGTGAGTTAACGAAGCCTGACAGGGCCAAGAGGAGGACCAAGAGGCCTGTGAAATAACTCTGGAGTCTGCTCCTGAGTCAAGTATGCCCTCAAAGTTTTTGCCATTAAGTTTCAGTTTTAATTGTGGGCACTCTTGTGAGAGTCTTTAGACCCAATAGACATCAGAAAACTCAGTGGTGGAAGCACCCCGGGATGGGCCCATGGAAGGTGTGGAGGTGTCTACTGGAAGGGGAAAGGCCTGTGCAAGGCACTGTCTCTGGCAAATGTGAAGGGGCCCTCTAGAACTAGTGGACAATACTTTAATTTCTCCAGAGTAATCGTTATCAATGATTGAAGGGAAAATGGTAATGCATTGAAGTGTGGCAGATGCTCTGCCCAAGATAAGATAATAAGTCTGGGGTGAGGGAGGCCCAAAGACACCGTTAGTGATCATCTGAACTCCTCCTCCAGCTTCTAATATTGTATTGGAGGAGGCACAGAGGTCCAATCCTGCACTCCCTGGGGTAGCCCTACAGAGGGCTGTGGCTGGTTTGGGAGCTGTTGATGGAAGATTTGATGTGGCCCTGCCTGGCTGTTTCCTGAGACTGGCAGGAAGGAGACTGGCTAAGGGGTCTGGGTCTGGCTCCACATCCCGTTTCCCTGAAGGGGATGGAGGTGTTGGCCAAAATATCAGTTTTGGAAGGGCAGGCAGTAGCCCAATATTTGCCTAGCCTGCAGTGAGGGAAAGGGGTCATTGGAAGTGAGCGCTCTCCCTTCCATTGAGGTGGGGGCTGAGCCATGGGTTTACCCTGAGGGCACTGTTTAGCGAAATGGCCCGGGTGACCACATCTAAAACAGGTGGATATGTTTGCCCCACCACTAGTAGCTGTAGTGGCCGCTCCCACAGCCAGATTGATGGCTTTGAGACCTTCTGGGCAAAGGGATCTACATCCTTGCAGATATGAATCATCTCATCCAAATCTTTATTACAGATAAAGATTTATCCCTACAGGCAGAGTTAGCATTTTCATAAGCTAGCTGCTGAAGAAGTTTATTGTCTCCCTGGCCAGGTCCCAAGGATGTCTCAGCTGCCTCCAGGAGGTGGGCAACAAATTCTAAAAATTCTTCTTGATTGCCCTGAATGATCTTGGTCAAGGGGGAAAGGACAGAGCCTTTCATGGGAATGGCTCTCCAGGCACTCATAGCTGCTGAGGAAGACTGAGCCAAGAGACCCAGAGAAAATATTTGCTGTATTTGGTTAGAGGCATATTTCTCTCAACCTAGGAGTTTATCAAGTGTCCATTTATTGGAGGGTGAGCATGAGCTTGAGAGATTGACTTGTGCCTGAGACCTGCAACGATCTGTCCAATCAGCCTGCCAGGAGAGAAATTGTCCACGAGTTAATATGGCCTGGGCAACTGTCAACCACTCATTGGGTGTTAAATATCCACCTGCCCCAAGGCTTTCAAGAAGGGAAAGAGTGAAGGGAGCATTGGGCCCATAATTCCTAACAGCCGAATGTAAGTTTTCTAACTGTTTAAAGTGGAGTTTTTAAAAGATTGTAGGATTCTCCATAGGGCACACATTTTCATTTTCTGTCATGGCTCTTCCCTCATCCCTGCTTTCACCTTCTGGCTCTGTTTCATCCTCATCTCCAGAAGACGGCCTCTATCCCCAATTGGGGGCAAGAAGGCTAGGAAGGTTTATGAGAGGACCATGAAGAGGAAGGGGGCATGGGGCATGAGGAGGAAGAAGGTGTGCCAGGCATGTGGCTGTGTGAATGCTGAGCACTAGACCAGGAAGGGGGAGGGAGTGGCGGGGTCTGTGAGGAGCTAGAATCAGGAGCCACAGGCATCTGAGGAGGGATACCCTGAGAGCGAGTGACAGGGAAAACCAAACATTGAGAGTCCTCCACAGGGGAGGAGGAACAAAGGGCTGAGAGCCGTGAAATTTACTCCTGAAGGTGGAGGATGTCTGCAAATTCATGGACATGAGAAGAAAGGCAGGTCTTCATGTCAGAGAGAGAAACAGGCTGGGTAGCAGGGAAAGTCAAAACCGCAGACATAGGAAGAGATGTGGAGACAGAGGGAACTGGCGTTAGCGTGGGAACGGCTGTAGTGCCAGAATCCAAAGGCTCTGATTCAGAAGTGCTGGCTGCGGCTGGATGGGTGGGGGCAGAGACAAAGCAAGTCCAAGAGGCTGGGGAAGGTGAGCATAGAGGCGGGGGCTTCCGAAGAACAGGATTACAGTAGAAAGTTTGAGAATGAGAGATGTAAGGGTTGCCAGTGGCTAAAGGCACATACTGTGTGGGCAAAGGAGCAGTGGAAACAGAACTATGACAAGGGCGCACAGACAAGGCTGGGGTATATGAATCCAAAGCTGACAAATCAGGATAAATATGAGGAGAATCAGACAAGGAGGGAAGCTGAGACTCATGAGGCATATCAATAAGTATAAAAAGAAGAGAAGCCTGAGATGTCTGGCAGGAGAAACCAGTGGAGCCAGGACGCGATTGTGATAAGCAGTATTCTGCAACCGACAAGAGCTGGCGTTTACCTGAGTTTCTGTCAGCATCTTCAATAATGTCCCTAATAATACCCCAAAATGAGAAAATTGTTGGATTAACTGCACCGTCACCTTCACATTTAATTTTTATTTAGGTCACGACCCAACTTTTGCCACTTCTTAGGGTGTATGATAGGACCATCAATCATGAACCAAGGACACTGTTCATCAATAAACACAAAGAAACTTATAAGATCTTTTTTCTTAACCCTAATTCCTCTCTCTTGGAGACTTTGTTTGAGGTCCTTTATGAAGGACGCCTCCTTCGACAATGAATGGCCCATTCTTATGGGATGGAATGAAAATGAAGCTTACCCCGAGGAAAGCAAGTCACAGGCTATGATCTTGTCTTGCTCAATCGTGCTTTAAGTCTATCTGTAACTGTCAAGCCAAACCTTGTGGTTGCTAGGGAGATGAAGCTGCAGGGGACATAACTATCAAGCAGATCCTTGTTGTTGCCAGGGAGATGAAGCTGCAGGGGACATTGTGCAGGTGGGGAGAGGTAAGGGTAAGGGTAAGAGGCGTGGTTCCTGGCTTCTGAAAGTTCACAACATAAATGTCCTTCCCAATGTCCACCACAGAGACCTCCTTCCCACTGTCCAGCACAGGGAGGTCCTCTCTACTGTCCATCAAAGTGATGTCCTTTCCACTGTCCACAACAGGGACGTCCTCCCCACTTTCTACAACAGGGATGTTCTTTCCACTGTCCACAATAAGGACATCCTACCCATGTCTACCACAGGGAGGTCCTCTCAAATCTCCACCACAGGTAGGTCCTCTCTACTGTTCACCACAGGGACATCAAATCAACTGTCCACCACAGAAATATTCTCCCCACTGTCCACAACAGGGACCTCCTTCACAACGTCCACCACAGGGAGTTCCTCTCTACTGTCCATAAAATAGATGTCCTTTCCAAAATCCACCACAGGGACATCCTTTCCATTGTCCACAAAAGATGTGTCCTCCCCACTGTCCACCAGAGTTAGGTCCTCTTAGCTGTCAACCACAGGGATGTTTTTTTCCACGGTCCACCAAACAGATGCCCTTCCCACTGTCCACCACAGGGATATCCTCCTGTGTCCTACAAGGACATTCTTCCCACTGTCCACAACATGGTTGTCCTCAACAATATGCACTACAGGGAAGTCCTCACCGCCGTCCACCACACGAATATCCTCTGCACTGTAAACCACAGGAACATCCTACCCACTGTCCACCACAAGCAGGTCCTCCCCTCTGTCCACCACAGGGACATCCTTCTGTCTGTCCACCACAATGATGTCCTCTCCACTGTCCTCCAAAGGGACGTCCTTCCCACTGTCGACCACAAGGATGTCATTTCAACTGTCCACCGAAGGGAAGACCTCTTCACTGTCCACCACAGGGATGTCCTTCCCACTGTACACCACAGGGACATCCTCCTGGGCACAACAGGGATGTTCTTACCACTGTCCAACCCAGAGATGTCTTCTGCACTCCCCACTACAAGGACAGCCTTTTCACTGTCCACCAAAGAAACATTGTCTTGTGCACCACAGGAGCATTGTCCTTACTGTCCACAAGGCCGTCATCCACACTGTCCACCACAGGGAAATCCTCTCAACTCTCCAACACAGAGACATCCTCCCAACTGTCCACAACACGGATGTCCTCTCAACTATCAATCACAGCGAAGTCCTTCCCACTGTAAACAACAGGGACATCCTCCCCACTGTGCACCACAGAGACATCCACCTGTGCACAACAGGGATATCCTAACCACTGTCTACCACAGGGATGTCCTCCCCACTGTCTACAACAGGGATGTCCTTCCCATTGTACACCACATGGACATCCTCTAGTTGTCCAAAAAAAGAACTTCCTTCCAACAGTTAACCACAGGGACATCTTCCTAACTGTCCACCACACAAATATGTTCCCCACTATCCACTACAGAAACATCCATCCCACTGTACACAACAGGGATATACTCCCCACCTTCCTCCAAAAGAATGTTTATCCCAATGTTCACAACAGAAATGTCCTACACATGGTCCACCACAGGGATATCCTCCCAACTCTCCACCACAAGGAGTTCCTCCCCACCGTCCACCACAGGGACCTTCTTCCCATTGTCCACCAAAGGGACATCCTTCCTACTATCCACAACACAGACATCTTCCCCACTGTCCACCACATGGACATGCTTCCCACGGTTCACCACAGGGATGTCCTACCCCACAGTCCACCAGAGTGTGGTCCTCCTCTCTGTCCACCACAAGGACATCCTCCTGTGCACAAGAGGGATGTCCTCACCATTGTGCACCACAGGGACATATTTTGCATTGTTTACCACAGGGACGTCATTCCTACTGTCCACAAAAGTGAGGTTCACCCTGCTGTCCACCACAAGGGCATCCTTACCACTGTCCATGACAGGGTTGTCCTCACCACTGTCCACCATGGGTATGTCCTTCCCATTGTTCACTACTGGGACATCTTCACCAATGTGCACAAAAGAGACATCCTTTTACTGTCCACCACAGGGATGTCCTTCCCACTGTCCACCACAGAGAGCACCTCCCTGCTCACCACCAAAGGGACAATCTTCCCACTGTCCACCATAGAACATCCTTTCCACTGTCTACCACAGGTACATCCTCTCCACTGTCCACCAGAGGGGAAAATCCTTCCCACTGTCCACCACAAGGAGTTCCTCCCTAATGACCACCAGAGGGACATCCTTCCTACTGTTCACCACAAGGAGGTCTTTCCCAATGTCCACAACAGGGACATTCTTCCCACAGTCCAAAACATATATTTCCTTCCAATGTCAACCACAGGGACCTCCTTCTCACTCTCCACCACAGGGAAGTGCTCCATACTGTCCACCACAGGTATGTCCCTTACACTGTCCACCACAGTGATGTCCTCTGCCCTGTCCACAACAGGCATATCATTTCCATGGTCCACCACAGGGACCTCCTTCCCACTGTACACCACAGGGGAGTCCTCTCTACTGTCCACCACAGGGATGTCCTTTCCACTGCTCACCAAAGTGACATCCTCCACACTGTCCACAACAGGCATATCCTTCCCACTGTCCAACAAAGAAAGGTACACCCTGCTGTCCACAGCAGGAATGTACTTCCCAATGTTCACTAAATGATGTCCTCCCCTATGTCCACCAGAGAGACGTCCTTCCCACTGTTCACCACATGGTGTTTCTCCCCACTGTCCACACGAGGGACATGCTTCCCATGGTCCTCCACACAAAAGTCCTTCCAAATGTCCACAACATGGACGTCCTTCCCACAATCCAAGACATAAATGTCTTCCCCACTGTCCAACACATAGACCTACTTCCCACTGTGCACAACAGAAAGATCTCTCTACTCTCCACCAGAGGAATGTCCTTACCACTGTTCACCTAAGTGACATCCTCCCCTCTATCCACAAGAGGGACATCCTTCTCAAAGTTCACTAGGAGAGGTCTTTCTCAATGTCCACAACAGAGATGTTATTCCCACAGTTTACAACATAAATGTCCTTCCCACTGTCCACCACAGGAATATCCTCTCAATTGTCCACAACAGGCATGTCCTTCCCACTGTCCACCACAGAAAGGTACACCCTGATGTCCACAAGAGGAACATACTTCCCAATGTCCACTAAATGATGTCCTTTCCTGTGTCCACCACAGAGACATCCTTAAACTGTCCACCACATGGTGTTTCTCTCTATTGTCCATGAGAAGGACATGATTTCCACTGTTCAGCACTCGCAGGTCCTTCTCAATGTCCACAACATTGACATCCTTCCCACAATCGACAACATAAATATCCTCCCCACTGTCCAACACATGGACCTTCTTCCCACTGTTCACCACAGAAAGGTCCTCTCTACTGTCCACCACATAGATGTCTTTACCACTGTCCAAACGAGTGACATCCTCCCCACTGTCCACAAAAGTGATGTCCTTCCAACTGTCCACAAAAGAAAGGTCTTCCCCACTGACCACCACAGGGATGTCCTTCTCACTGTCCACCTAAGTGATGTCCTCACCTCTGTCCACAATAGGGACATTCTTTCCAAAGTTCACCACAAGGAGGTCTTTCCTAATGTCCACAACAGTGGCATTCTTCCCACAGTCCACAACATAAAAGTCCTCCCCACTGTCCACCAGAGGCACACCCTTCCCACTGTCCACCACAAAGAGGTCTATCCCAATGTCCATGACAGGGACGTCCTTCCCACTGTCCACGACTTATATGTCCTTTCCACTGTCCACAACAGGGACCTCCTTCCCACTGTCCACCACAAGGATGTCTTTTCCATTGTCTACCAGATTGACGTGCTCACCACTGTTTACAAGAAACATGTATATACCACTGTCCACCACAGAAACGTTCTCTCCACTGTCCACCACAGGGAGGTCCTCTCAACTGTAAATCACAGGGGCATCCTGTCAACTGTTCACCATAGAGATGTCCTTCCCATTATCCACCACAAGGACTTCCTCCTGTGTACCACAAGGACATCCTTACCACTGTACACAACATGGTTGTCCTCTCCAATGTCCACTACAGGGACGTCCTCACCACTGTCCACAACATGAATATCCTCCACACTGTAAACCACAGTGACATGTTACTCATTGTCCACCACAGGGAGGTCCTCACCACTGTCCACAACAGGAACATTCTTCTTCCTGTCCACCACAGTGATGTCTTCCCCACTGTACATCTCAGGGACATCCTCCTGTGCACAACAGGGATGTTCTTACCACTGTACACCCCAGAGATGTCCTCTGAACTCCCCACCACAAGGACACCCTTCTCACTGTCCACCAAAGAGACCTTCTCTTGTGCACCACGGGAACTTTGTTCTTACTACAAGTTCTTACTACAGTCTACAAGGATGTCTTCTGCACTGTCCAACACATCCTCATCATTGTCCATCACTGGACATCTTTTTCACTGTCAACCAAAGAGAGGTCCTCCCAGCTGTCCACCACAGTGTCCACTACAGTGAAATCCTCACCATTGTTCACCACAAGGACTTCCTCCACACTGTCCACCCTAGGGACATCTTTTCCACTGTCCACCACAGGGACGTCCTCCCACTGTCTGCTACAGTGAAGTCCTCCCCACGCTCCACCTCAGGGTTGTCCTCACCACTGTAAACCTCAGGGATGTCCTTCCCAGTATCCACCACAAGGACATCCTTTCTACTGTCCACCACAGAAATATTTCCTCACTGTCCACCACAGAGTTGTGCTACCCACTGTCCACAACAGAGACGTCCACCACAAAAAATTCTTCTGCAACGTCCATCACAGGGATGTATTCCTCACTGTCTACCACAGAGACATGCTCCCCACTCTCCCCCAAAGTAAATCCTCTCCACTGTCCACCACAGGAATGTCCTGCCCACTGTCCACACCAGAAATGTACCCCTCACTTTTCAAAACATGTAAATCATCCCAACTGTCCACCACAAGGACATCATTTCCACTGTCCCCTTCAGGAACATCCTCTTATGTACCACAGAAACTTCCTCACCACTTTCTCCACAGGGGCATCTTAATCACTGACCACCACATGGACATCCTCCTTACTGTCCACCACTTTGATGACCTTCTGTGCACCACAGGGACGCCCACCCAATTGTCCACCATAGAAATATTTATTCCACTGTCCACCACAGGAATGTCCTCCTCTCTATCCACCACAGGGATGTCCTCCCATGCAACAGAGGGATATTCTCCACTTTGTGCACAACAGGGACATCTTCCCCACTGTCCACTACAGTGAAATCCTCCCTACTGTCCACCACAGGGAAGTTCTCCTCACTGTGCACCGCAGGGATGTCCTCTCCACTGTATCCATAAGGACTTTCTCCACATTCTCTACCACAGGCATGTACTCTTCACTGTTTACCATTGGAATGTCCTCCTCACTATCCACAACAGGGAAGTCCTCCTCAATGTTCATAACAAAGACATCCTCCCAATTGTCCACCACAGGGATGTCATACCCACTCTCCACCACAAGGACATCCTCCCAACTGTCCACCACAGGGATGTCTCCCCCACTGACCACCACAAGGACATCCTCCACACTATCCAAGACTGAGATGTCCTTTCCACTGTTAACCACAGGGACATCTTCCCCACTGTCCACAACAGGGAAGTCTTCCTCACAACAGTGATGTCCTCCTGTGTACCACAGGAATGTTTCCCCACTGTCCACCATAGTGAAATCTTCCTCATTTTCTACCACAGGGATGTCCTCCCCACTGCCCAGCACAGGGATATACTTTCCACTGTCTACAACAGGGATAACCTCCCCATTGTCCACCACAGTTACGTTCTTCCCACCATCCATCACATAAACATCCTCCCCACAGTACACCACAGTGAAATCCTCCCCACTGTCAACCACAGGGACATCCTCCTGTGTACCACAAGGACGTCCTTACTATGGTCCAACACAGGAAATTCCTTCCCCGTTTTCACCACATGGAAGTCCTCTTCACAGTAAACGACTGGGACCTATTACCCACTGTCCACCACAAGGAATTTTTCCCCATTGTCCAACACAGGAAAGTTCTTTTTACTGTCTACAATAGGAACGTCCAGCACACTGTCCACCATAGGGACATACTCCCCACTGTCCACCAAAAAGACATCCTCCCCACTGTCCATTATATGTATGTCCACATTACTGTCAACCACAGGGAAGTCCTTTCCATTGTCCACCACAAGGACGTCCTTCCCACAGTCCACCACAAAGATGTCCTTTCCACTGTCCACAAAAAGGACATCTTCCCCATTGTCCACCACAGGAAACTTCTTCCCACTGTCCACAACAGGGAAGTCCTCCCCACTGTCAACCACCAGGACCTCCTCCCCACTTTTATCCAGAAGGATGTCCTCCCCACTGTCTACCACAGAAATGTCGTCTCCAATGACCATCAAAATTACATCCTCCACACATTCCAAGACAGAGATGTTCTCCCCACTGTTCACCACAGAGACATCCTCCTGACTGTCCACCAGAGGAATTTCCTCAACACGGTCAACCACAGTGTTGTCCTCCTTTGTACCACAGAGATGTCTTCCCCACTGTCCAAAACAGGGACATCCTCCCCACTGTCCAAAACAGAGACGTCCTCCCCAGTGTCCACCACAGGAACATCCTTCCCATTGTCCACTACAGGGATGTTTTCCCCACGTTCCACCACAGGTACATTCTTTCCACCATCTATGACAGTAATGGCCTACCCACTGTTTAACATATGGTTGTTTTTTTTTTTACTGTCCAGCACCCGGACATCTTCTTATGTACCACAGGGATGTCCTTACCATTGTCCACAACAAAGATGTCCTCCTCACTGTCCACCACAGGGACATCCTCCTGTGAACCAAAGGAACGTCCTCCCTACTCTCCACAAGGTCATCTTCCCCAGTGTCCACCACAGTGAAATCCTCCCCATTGACCATAACAGGGACGTCTTCCCTATAGTTCAACATAAGGACAATCTTTCCACTCTCTACCACAGGGACATCCTTCCCACTGTCCACTACAAGGAAGACCTCCCCACTGTCAACTACAGGGATGTCCTCCTCACTGTAAACCTGAGGGGTGTCCTCCCCAGTATCCACCAAAAGGATATCCTAGCCACTGTCCACCATAGGGATGTTCTTTTCACTGTCCACCACAGAGATGTCCTAACCACCGTTCACAACAGGGATGTTCTTCCCACAGTTGACCACAGATAATTCTTTCCCACTGTCCACCACAGCAATGTCCTCCTCTCTAACCCCAAAGGGATGTCCTCCCATGTATCACAGGGATGTTCCCAAAACAGGCATGTCTTTTCCACTGTTGACACCAGTAAAATCTGCCCTACTGTCCACAACAGGAATGTTCTCTCCACTGTCCACCACAGGGACATCCTCCGCACTGTACACACAGTGACTTCCTCCCCATTCTGTAGCACAGGGATGTCCTCACCACTGTCTACCACAGGGACATCATCACTGTCCATAGCAGGGAAGACCTCCTTACTGTGAACCACAAATATGTCCTCCCCACTGTTCACCACAGTGACCTCTCCCAGTGTCCACCACAGGGACATCCTCCCAACAGTCCACCACAGGGACATCATACAAACTGACCACCACAGGTACGTCCTTTTCACAGTCCAACACAGGTACATATTCCTAACTGTCCACAGAAGCGATGTCCTCCCACTGACCACCACAAAGACATCCTCCACACTGTCCAAGACAGAGATGTCCTGTCCACTGTTCCCCACAGTGACATCTTCTCCACTGTCCAACACAAGGAAATCCTCCGCACTTTTAACCACACTGTCATCTTCCTGTTCACCACAGAAACATCCTCCCTACTGTCCACCAGAGGGACATCATACCAACTGTCCACCACAGGGACATCCTCCTCACTGACAAAGAGATGTCCACAACACTGTCCATCACAGAAAAGTACTCCACACCACAGAAGCTTCCTCCTGTGCACCACAGGAACGTCCTCCACACTGCACACCACAAGGACGTCCTCTGCACTGTCCACAACAGGGATGTCTTTTCCACTGTCCACCACAGGTATGTTCTTCCCACCATGCACCACAGAGAGGTTCACCTGAGTGTCCACCACAGGAATGTTTTCCCCACTGTAAAACACATGGATATCCTCCTGTGTACCACAAGGACTTCCTTACCTCTGTCCACCAGAGGGGCGTCTTTTCCACTGTCCACCACAGGGACGTCTTTCCACTGTCCACCACAGAGACATCCTCCCTACTGTGCCCCACAAGGAAATCCTCCTGTGCACAACAGATACATCCTCACTACTGTCCACCACAGAGATGTCCTCCGCACTGTCCACCACAGGGACATCCTTCACACTGACCACAACAGAGATATTGCCTTGTACACCATAGGCTTGTCCTTTCCACTGTCCACCACAGGGATGTCCTCGCTACTGTCCACCACAGGGATATCCTTCCCATTGTTCTATAAAATATGTCCTCCCCACTGTCCACCAAAGGTACTTTCTTCCTACCATCCACCAAAGAGATGTTCACCCCAATGTCCACCAGAAAGATGTTCTCCCCACTCTCCACCACAGGGACATCCTCCTGTGTACTGCAAGAATATCCATACCACTTTCCATCAAAGGGGTGTCCTCTCCACTGTCACCACAGGGATGTCCTTGCCACTGTCCACCACAGGAATGTCATTCCCACTCTATCAGAGGGACATTCTCCACACTGTCCATCATTGGGACATACTTTCCACTGTCCACCACAGGGCCGTTCTCCCCAATGTCTACTACAGTAAAGTCCTCCCCACTGTCCACCACAGGGATCTCCTCCCCACTGTCCACCACAGGTACATTCTTCTCACAATGCACGACAGTGATGGCCACACCACTGTCCAACTTATGGATGTTTTCCCCACTGTCAAACACACTGTCAAACACACTGTCCACAACAGAGGTGTCCTCACAACTGTCCAAAATGGGGATGTCCTCCTGTAACCTAATGGAAGTTCCTCCCCACTGTCCACAAGTTCATCCTCCCCAGTGTCCACCACAGTGAAATTCTCCCCACAGGACATCCTTCTGAGTACTACAAGGACATCCTTACCACTGTCCACCACAGGGGTGTCCTTTCCACTGTCCACAACAGAGACATCCTCTGCAGTGTGCACCACAGGAACATCTTCCTGTGCACAACAGGGATGTTCTCACAACTGTCCACCACAGAGATGTGTTTTGCACTGTCCACCAGAAGGACATCCTTCACATTGTCCTGCACAATGATGTCCTCCCCACTGTCCACCAAAGTTACGTTCTTCCCTCCATCCACCAAAGAACTGTCTCCCTTACTGTCGACCAGAGGGATGTTTTCCCCACTGTCCACCACAGGGATGTCCTCCTGTGTACCCCAAGGACGTCCTTACCACTGTCCACCACAGGGGTGTCCTCCCCAGTGTCCACCAGAGTAACGTTGTTGTCACTGTCCACCACAGGTATGTCCTCCTCACTATTCACCACAGGCATGTCTTCCCCATTGTACACCTTAGGGACATACTTTCCACTGTCCACCACAGGAAATTTCTTCCCACTGTCCACCACAGGGATGTCTTCCCCACGGTCCACCACAGGGACATACTCCCCACTGTCCACTACAAAGATGTCCTCCCACTGTCAACTATACCAATGTCTTCTTCACTGTCAACCACAAAGAGGTCCTCTTCACTGTTTACCACAAGTATGTCCTCCTTACTGTCCACCACAAGGATGTCCTCCCTATTGTCCACCAAAGTAAAGTCCTTCCTACTGTCCACCACAGGGATGTCCTCCCCACTGCCCACCACAGAAACTTTTTCCCAATGCTTACCACAGGACGTCCTCCTCACTGTCCACCACATAGATGTCCTCCCCACTGTCCACCTCAGTGACATACTCTTTCCTGTCCACCACAAGGACATCCTCCACACTATCCAGCACAGGGGTGTCATACCAACTGTCCTCCACAGGGATGGCTTCTACACTGTCCACCAAAGGGATAATGCATGGCTGGCTAATACAGTGTTTATACCAAACTCACAAACACTTCTTAACACAAACTACACAAGTAACGTGCATTTAGTGTTTTTTGCTCTCTAATATTTGTTTTTAACTCAGGTAGTACAAATGCTTTTCTTCTTGGGTATTTATCAAGTTACATCCTCTACATTTTCCACCACAGTAACGTCCTTCTAACTGTCCACCACAAAGACATCCTCGCCACTGTTCAAGACACAGATGTTCTCATGTGTACCACAGAGAAAACCTCCCCACAGTCCACCACAGAGAAGTCCTCCCCACTGACCACCGAAGGGACATCCTCCCCACTGTCCACAACAGAGACATTTTCCCCAAGGTCCTCCACAGGGATGTCCTCCCCACTTTTCACCACAAGTACATTCTTCTCACCCTCTACGACAGTGACGGCCACCCCAATGTCCATCACAATGTTGTATTTCCCATTGTCCAACACAAGGAGATCCTCCTGTTTACAACAAGAATGTCCTTACCACTGTCCAAAACATAGGTGTTCTCTCCACTGTCCACCAGAGAAACGTCCTCCTGTGCACCATAGTAACATCCTCCCCACTATCCACAAGGTAGTCCTGCCCAGTGTCCAACACAGTGAAATCCTCCCCAATGTAAAACTCAGAGATATCCTTCCCAGTATCCACCACAGGGACATACTTCCCACTGTTCACCACAAGAATGCTCTCCTCACTGTCTACCACAGAGATGTCCTACCCACTGTCCACAACATGGTTGTCCTCCATAGTGTCCACCAGAAAGAATTCTTCCCCACTGTCCACCACAGGGATGTATTTCTCCTGGTCCAACACAGGCATTGCTTACCAACCGACTACCACAGAGACGTGATCCTAACTGTCCACAAAATTAAATCCTCTCCATTGCCCACCACAGGGATGTCCTCCCCACTGTCCACCACAGAAATGTCCACATCACAGTCTACAAGAGGGAAGTCCTTCCCACTGTTCACCACAGGGACGTCATTCCCACTGTCTACCAGAGAGACATCCTGCTATGTACCACAGAGATTTTCTCACCACTTTCCTCATCCAGTGCATCCTAAACAGTGACCACCACAAGGACCTCCTTCCCACTGTCCAACACAGGGAAGACCTTCTGTGCACCACAGAGACATCCACACAATTGTCCACCACAGATATGTTCTTTCTACCATCCACCACAGGAATGTCCTTCCCTCTATCTACCACAACGATGTCCTCCCAGACAACACAGCGATATCCTTCACTTCACCCAAAACAGAGATGTCCTCCCCACTGTAATCCACAGTGAAATCTTCCCTACTGTCCAACAAAGGGAAGTTCTCCACACTGTCCACCATAGGGATGTCCTCTCCACTGTAGCCACAGGGACTTCCTCCTTACTCTACCACAGAGATGTACTCGCCACACTCTACCACAGAGATGTCCTCCTCACTCTCCAGAACAGGTAAGTCCTCCTCAGTGTCCAGCAAAATACTTTCTTCCACTGTCCACAACAGTGATGTACTAACCAGTGACTACCACAGGGACATCCTCCCAACTGTCCACCACAGGGACATCATACTCACAGTTCACCACAGATACATTCTCCCCACTGTCCACCACAGGTATGTCCTCCTCACAGTCCACTACAGGAATATCCTACATACATTCCACCACAGAGACATCCTCCAAACTTGCCACCACAGGGATTGACTCCTGTATACATCAGGGACGTCCTCCCCACTGTCTACCACAGGGATGTTTTTCCCACTGACCATCACAGGAACATCTTCACTGTCCCCCATAGGGATATACACCCAAATGTCTAATGCAAGGACGTCCTCCCCACTTTCCAACAAAGGTCATCCTTCTCATATTCCATTACAGGAAAGTCCTTCCCACTGTCCACCACAGGGATGTCCTATCCACTGTCAATCACCAGGAACTCCTCCCCACTATCCACCACAGGGATGTCCTTCCCTCTGTCCAGCATAGGGAAGTATTCCCCACTCTCCACCACAGGGGCATCCTCCCCACTGCCCACCACAGGGATTTCCCCTCCACTGCCTACCACAGGGATGTCCTCCTCACTGTCATACACAGGTACATCCTCCCCACTGTCCACCACAGAGGCATGATAACAACTGTCCACCACAGGGATGTCTTTTCCACTTCCACCAAATGGACAATGCATGGGCTGCTAATACAGTGTTTATACCAAAATCAAAGGACACATCTTAACTCAAACTGCACAAGAATTGTGTATTTAGAATTTTCAGCACTCTTATAGTTGTTTTGTTTTGTTTTGTTTTGTGTTGTGTTGTTTTTTGAGACAGGGCTTCTCTGTGTAGCCCTGGCTGTCATGGAGCTCACTCTGTAGACCAGGCTGGCCTTGAACTCAGAAATCCGCCTGCCTCTGCCTCCCAAGTGCTGGGATTAAAGGCATGTACCACCACCACCTGGCTCATCTTATAGTTGTCTTTAACTCAGGTAGTACACATGCTTTTCTGATTGGGTATTTATACAAGCACATCCTCCTCATTTTCCACCATAGTAACGTCCTTCAACCTGTTTACCACAAAGACATCCTAGTCACTGTCCACCACAAAGACGTCTTCCTGTGTACCACAGAGATGTCCTCCCCACTGTCCACCAGAGATGCGTCCTCCCCATTGACCACTACAGGTATGTTGTCCACACTATCCACCATAGAGATGTCCTCCCACTGTCCAGACTGAGACATCCTCCACACTGTCCACCACAGGGACTTACACATGTGTACAACAGGGACATCCTCCCCACTGTCAACCACAGGAGAGTCCTCTTCATTTACTACCACAAGGACATCCTTCACAATGTCCATGACAAGGACATCCTTTCCACTGTCCACCACAGAAATGTTTGTCCCACTGTTCACCACAGGTAAGTTATTTCTACTGTCCACCAAAGAGATGTGGACCACACTCCCCATCACAGAGGTATTTTCCCCATTGTCCACAACAGGGATGTCCTCCTGTGTACCACAGGGACTTCCTTACCACTTTCCACCACAGGGGGATCCTCCCCACTGTCCACCACATGGACTTTCTCTCCACTGTCCACCACAGGGAATCCTCCTCACTGTGCTCCACAGGAACATCCTTCTGTGCAAAACAGAGACATCCACACCATTATCCAACACAGGTACATCCTCACCACTGTCCACCATATGATGTCTTCCCCACCGCCCACCACAGGGATATCCTCCCCACTGTCCACCATAGGAACATCCTTTCCACTGTCCATCATAAGGAGGTGTACACCACTGTGTACCATAGGGAAGTCTTCCCTACTGTCCACAACAGGAATGTCCTCACCACTGTAAGCCACAGGGATGACCTTTTTACTATCCACCACAGGTACATCCTTCCCACTGTCCACCACAGGGACATTCTCCTCAATGTTCACCACAGTGATGTCCTCCCCACTGTCCACCACAGGGAAATCTTCCCCACTGTCCACCACAGGAACAAAATCCTGTGCACCACAGAAACATACACCCATCTTTGCACCACAAAGTTGTTTTTTCCACTGCCCACCACAGAAACGTCCTCCCCACTGTCCACCACAGAAAAGTCCTCCTCATTGTTCACCACAGAGATGTCTTCACCAATGCCCACTGAAGGGATATCCTCCTGTGCACCACAAAGAAGTCCTCTTTACTGTCCACCGCAGAGATATCCTCCCCTCGCTCCACCACATAGACTTTTTTCCACTTTCCACCACAGAGACATCCTCCCCACTGTCCACCACAAGGACGTCATCCCCCTTGTCCACCACAAAGTTGTTTTTTTCACTGCCCAACACGGAAACGTCCTCCCCACTTTCTACCACAAAATTCCTCCTCATATCTACCACAGAGATGTCTTCACCACTGTCCCCCAAAGGGACATCCTCCTGTGCACCACAAGGATGACTCTCCACTGCCCACCACAGAGCCGTCCTCCCAACTCTCCACCGCATAGACTTTTTTTTCCCACTTTCCACCACAGGAACATCTTCCCCACTGTCAACCACAAGGACATCCTCCCCGCTGCCCACCACCAGAACATCCTCTTCACTGACCACAACAGTGAAGTCCTTCCCACTGTCCCAGACAGAGACATCCTCCCCACTGTCTGCCACAAAGAAATCCTCCTCTGCACCAAAGGTACCTCCTCCCCATTGCCCAGTACAGGGAATTCATCCCCCATGTCCACAATTGGGAAATCCTCCCCAGTGTCCACCACAGGTACGTTCTCCACACTGTCCAACACAGGTACGTACTTCTCATTGTCCACAACAGAAATGTCCTCACCACTGTCCAACACAGGGATGTCCTCTTCAAAGTCCGCCACAGAGACATCCTCCTGTGTACCGCAGGGACGTCCTCTTCATTGTCCACCACAGGGAAATCCTCTCCACTGTCCACCACATGAACGTCCTCCCCACTGGGCACCACAGAAACGTCCTTGCCACTGTCCACCACAAAGATATCCTCCTGTGCACCAAAGGGACATCCTCCCCACTGTCCACCAAGGGATGTCATCCCCACTGTCCACAACAGAGATGTCCTACCTACTGTCCACCACTGGGACATACTTCCCATAGTCTGCCAAAGGGACATCCTCCCCATTGTTTATCACAGGAATTTTCTTCTCACTGTCCACTACAGAGACATCTGCGCCACTGTCCACCAAATGGACATCTTTCTCACTGTCCACCACAGGGACATCTTTCCCACTGTCCTCCACAGAGATGTCCACCACACTGCCCACCACAGAGACGTCCTCCACATTGTCCACCACAGGGACTTACTCCTGTGTACCACAGGGACATGCTCCCCACCCCCACCACAGGGGTGTCCTCTCCACTGACGACCACAAGGTCATCCTCCATGCTTTCTTATACAGAGATATCCTCTCCAAAGTTAATCACAGTGACATCCTCCCGACTGTCCACCACAGAAATATCCTCCTTACTGTCCACCATTTTATTGTCCTTCTTTGCTGAACAGGGCTGTTCTCTGCATTGTCCATGACAGGGACTTCCTCCCCACTGTCCTTAACAGAGATGTCTTTCCCACTGTCCACCACAGGGACATACTTTTCACTGTCCACAAAAGCAATGTCCTCCTCACTGTCCATGACAGTTAGGTTCTTCGAACATTCTACCACAGAGATGGGCACTAACTGTCTATCACAGGGATGTTTTATCATTGTCCACTACAGAGACATCCTCTTTTGCACTACAGAGATGTCTTTACCACAGGCCACCAAAGGGCCTTCCTCCCCACTGTCCACCACAGCAATGTCCTCACCAATGTTCACCAAAGAAACATGGTATCGACTGTCCAACACAGGAATATCCTTTCCAATGTCCACCACAGTGTTGTCCTTCTGTGCACCACAGGGATATCCTCGCCACTGTCCACCATAGGGACATTCTCCCCACTGTCCAAAACAGAGATGCCTTTCCAATCGCCAACACAGGGACATCCTATTGACTGTCTACCACAGGAACGTCCTAACTGTCCACCAAAGTGAAGTTCTCCCAACTGTCCACAACAGGCACGTCTGCCTCACTGTCCTCACCAGAAATGTTAACAGTCCTCACCACTGTTAACTCAGGGCCATCCTTTTTATTGTCCATCACAGGGACATTTTTCCCACTGTTCACCACAGGGACGTCATACCCACTATCCAGCACAGAGACGGCCTCACCACTATCTACCACAAAGACGTCCTCCTGTGTACCACAGGAATGTCCTCCCCACTGTCCACCACAGACGCATCCTCCCCATTGACCACCACTGGGATGTCCTCCACACTGTCCACTATGGTGATTTCCTCCCAACTGTCCACCACAGGGATGTCCTCTAAACTTTCCACCACAGGGAAGTCTTTCCCACTGTCTATTACAGGGAAATCTTCCCTACTGTCCACCACAGGGACATATTCCTCACAGTCCACAACAGGCATGGCCTCTCCACTGTCTACCACAGAGTCATGATCCCCACTGCTCAACAAAGAAAAGTATTCTTCACAGTCCACCACAGGGATGTCCTCCCCACTGTCCACCACAGAAATGTCCTCCTCACTGTTCATAACAGGAAAGTCCTCCCAACTGTCCACCACAGAGACATCATTCCCATTGTCCACCACAGTGACTTCCTCCTATGTACCACAGAAACTTCCTCAGCACTGTCCTCCAGAGGGGAATCCTCAACTCTGACCACCACAGGGAAATCTTCCACACTGTACACCACAGGGACATTCTACTTTCTGCCACAGGCAAGTCCTCCTCACTCTCCTCAACAGAGAAATCCTCGCCACTGTCCACTCAGTAATGTACTTTTTACTGTCCACCACAGGGATGTCCTCCTCAGTGTCCATCACATGGACATCCTCCCCAATGGTCACCACAGGGATGTCATACCCACTGTCCACCACAAAGACATTTTTGCCACTGTCCACCACAAAGACGTCCTCTTGTGTACCGCAGAGATGTCCTTCCCACTGTCCACCACAGAGGCATCCTCCCCATTGAACACCAGAGGGACTTCCTCCACACTGTGCACCACAGAGATATCCTCACAACTCTCAACCACAGGGATGTCCTTCCCACTGTCCACCACAGGCAAGTTTTCCCTACTGTCCACCACAGGGATGTATTTCTCACGGTCCACCACAGGCATGGCCTTTCCACTGTCCTCCACTGAAATGTCCTCACACTCCACAACAGAGAACTCATCCCCAATGTCCACTAGAGGGACGTCATTTCCACTGTCTACCAAAGGGAAGTCCTCCTATGTACCACAGGGAGTTCCTCAGCACTGTCCTCCACAGGGGCATCCTCAACATTGAACACCACACGGACTTCTCATTGTCCACCAGAGGGACTTCCTCCCCACTGTCCACCAAAGGGACATCCTCCCCACTTTCCACCACAGGGATGACTTCCTGTGCACCACAGGGATATCCACCAAACTGTCCACAACAGAGATGTTCTCCCCACTGTCCTAAACAGGAATGTACTCTCCTCTGTCCACCACAGGGACGTCTTTTTCACTGTCCACAATAGGTACATCTTCCAATGTACGAAATTGACGTCCACCCCACTCTACACCACAGAAACGTCCTCCCCACTGTCCACCACATGGAAGTCCTCCCCACTGTCCATATTAGGAATGTCCTCCCCACTGTCCACCACAGGTATGTCCTCCTCGATGTCCACCACAGAAATGTCCTCTCAACTGTCCATGACAGTGATGTTTACCTGTGCACCTCTAAACCTCCTTTCTACTGTCCACCACAGAAATGTCCTCCCCACTGTCCACCAAATGGATTTCTTTATCACTGTCCACCACAGGGACATCCTCCCCACTGTCCACCACAGGGACATCCTCCCCACCGTCCACTACAATTGCGTCATCCTTATTGACCACCAAAGGGATCTCTGCCTCACTGTCTACCACATAGACAGCCACCCCATTGTCTACCCCAGGAAAGTTCTCACCACAGTCAACCACAGGAACGTCTTCCCCACTGTCCAGGTAAGGGACATCTTCCCAAATTTGTACCAAAGTTATATCCTCCCCACTGTCCAACAAAGGGTCGTCCTTCTGTGCACCACAGGGATGTCCTCCAACTGTCCACAACAGAGATCTTCTTCCCACTGTCCACAACACGTACATTCTTCGAACAGTCCACTCCAGAGACAGGCACCCGACTCTTCCTCACAGGGAGGTTTTTCCCAATGTCCATTACAGGGATGTTTTCTTTTGTACCACATGGACTTCCTTAGCACTGTCCACCAAAGTGGCATCCTCCCCACTGTCCACCAGAGGGATATCCTCACTACTGGTCACCACAAGGACATCTTATCATCTCTCCAACACAGGAATGTCCTCCGCACTGTCCACCACAGTGTTGTCCTCCTGTGGACCACATGGATGTCCTCCCCACTGTCCACCACAAGGACATTCTCCCCACTGTCCAAAACAAAGACATCCTCTCCACTGTCCACCACAGGGAAATCTTCCCCATTGTCCACCTTAGAAACATGCTCCCTACTGTCCACCACAGGCATATCCTCACCACTGTCCATCACAGGGACATCCTCCTGTGCACCACAGGGACATTCTCACAAATGTCCACAATGGAGATATTCTTGCAATTGTCCACCAGAAGAATATCTTCCACACTCTCCACAACAGGGACATCCTTCCCACTGTCCGCCATAGTGACATCCTTTCCACTGTCCACCACAGGGATATCCTCCTCACTGTTTACTACAGAGAATTCCTCCTCATTGTCCACCTCAGTGAATTCCTCCCCACTACCCATGCCAGAGATATCCTTTGCACTGTAAACCACAGGGTTGTCCTCCCCACAATCCACCACAGTGGGAAGGCCCACTGCCCAAGACAGGGACGATGAAAGTGTTGTCCTCCTGTGCACTGCAGTGATTTTCTCCCCACTGTCCACAACAAGGATGTCCTCTCCACTGTCCAGAACAGAGACATACTCTCCACTGTCCACCACAGAGACATCCTTCCCACTGTCCAACACAGGGATGTCCTCCCCTCAGTCCACCACAGATACATTCTTCCCAACCCTTCATGACACTGACATCCACCCCACTGCCCATCACACAGATGTCCTCCCCACTGTAAACCTCAGGGATGTCCTTCCCAGTATCCATCACCCAGACATCCTTCCCACTGTCCATCAGAGGGACATTCTCTTCACAGTCCCCAAAGAATTTTGCTACCCATTGTCCACAACAGGGATTTCCTAACCAGTGTCCACCACAAAGAATTATTCCCCAAGGTCCACCACAGAGAAGTATTCCTCACGGTCCACCACAGGCATGGCCTCCCCACTGCCTACCACAGAGATGTGCTCCCCACTGCACACCAAAAAAATCCTCCCCACTGTCAACCACAGGGATGTTGTGCCCACTGTCCACCACAGAAATGTCCTTCTCACTTTCCAAAACAGGGGAGTCCTACCCACTCTCCACAACAGGGACATCATTCCCACTGTCTCTCAGAGCGACATCCTCCTATATAACAGAGGTACTTCCTCAATACTTTCTTCAATCGGGGCATCCTAAACATTGACCACCACAGTGACATCCTCCACACTGTCCACCACAAGGATCTAATTTCCACTGTCCACCACATGGACATCCTCCTCGCTGTCCACCACAGTGATGACCTTCTGTGCACCACGTGGATGTCCACCCAATTGTCCACCAGAGAAATATCCTCCCAACTGTCCATCACAGGAATGTCCTTTCTCTATCCACCACAGGGATGCCCTCCTGTGCAACACAGAGATATCCTCCACTTTGTCCACAACAGGGACGTTCTCACCACTGTCCACCACAGTGAAATCCTTCCTACTGTCCACCACAGGGAAGCTCTCCCCATTGTGCACTGCAGGGATGTCCTCTCCACTGTACCCACAGGGACCTCTTACCCACTTTCTACCACATGAATGTCCTCCCAACTGTCTACCACAGAAACAAACTCCTTTGGCCCACAGCAACATCCTCACCTCTGTACCCCACAGATGTCCTTTCCAATGTCCACAACTTGGACGTCCTCCCCACTGCCCAACTCTTGTATGTCCTTTCCACTCTCCCCTACAGAAAAGTTCTCCCCAGTGTCCACAAAAGAAATATCCTCCCACTGTTCATCACAGTGGAGTCCTCCACATTGAACGCCACAGAATCATCCTGTCCACTGTCCACCATAGAAATGTCCTCCCAACTCTCCACTAAAGGGAAGTCCTCTCTACTGTCCAACACAGTGTATTTTTCATGTGTGCAACAGGGATATACTCCCCACTCTCCACCACAGAGACATCCTCCCCACTGCCCACCACAGTGAATTCCTCCCCGCTGTTCACCACAGAAACCTCCTCTGCACAGTCCACCACAGGGACATCCTTCCCACTGTCCTCCACAAAACGTCCTCCCCACTGTCCACCAGAGGGAAGTCCTCCACACTGTTTACTTAAGAGACCCCACCTCACTGTTGACCACAAGAATATCCTCCCACTGTCCACCACAGGGACATACTTTCCATTGTCCACCACAAAGATATC
Source organism: Arvicanthis niloticus (assembly GCF_011762505.2). Lineage (NCBI taxonomy): Eukaryota > Metazoa > Chordata > Mammalia > Rodentia > Muridae > Arvicanthis > Arvicanthis niloticus. The sequence continues at coordinate 77,569 of NC_047670.1, forward strand.
GTCCCCACTGTCCAACATACTTATGTCCTACTCACTGTCAACCAAATTGAAAGTCCTCCCCACTGTCCACCAAAGGACATCATAACCACTGTCCAACACAAGGACTTTCTCCCCACTGTCCAAAACAAAAACATCCTCCCCACTGTCCCCCACAGTGACAACGTCCCCACTGTCCACCACAGGGATGACCTCTTGTGCCCCACATTAACGTCCTCACCACTATTCCCCACAGATGTCCTTTCCACTGTGCACCACAAGGATGTCCTCCCCTCGTTCCACCACAAGGATTTACTTCTCCCTGTCCACCAGAGTGATGTCCTCCTCACTCTTTAACTAAGGTACACCCACCTCACTCTGTCCACTACTGGGATATCCTCCCCATTCTTAAACTCAGGGATGTGCTCTGAACACTCAACTTCATGGATATCCTCCCCACTGTCCACCACAGGAATTTCCTTTCCACTGTCCAAAACAAAAATGTCCTCCTCACTGTCCACAATGGGGGATTCCTCCCAACTCTCCACAGGGACGTCATATCCACTGTCCATCACAGGGATGTCCTTTCCACTGTTCAAAACAGGGATGTCCTCCTCACTCTCCAACAGAGGAAAGTCCTCGACACTGTTTACATAAAAACCACGCACCTCACTGTCCACCACAGGGATGTCCTTTCCACTGTCCACAACAGAGATTTCCTCCTAACTGTCCACCATAGGGGTGTCCTAACCACTGTCCACCTCAGGTATGACCTCATCATTGTATACAAAAAAGAAGTCCTCCCCACTGTCCACCACAGGGATGTCCTCACGACTGTCCACCACAGATATTTTCTCCTCACTGTCCACAACCGGGAGGTCCTCCCCACTGTCCACCTCAGGGATGTCCTTTTTACTGTCCACCACAGGGACATCCACCTACTGTCTACCACAAATACTTCCTCCTCGCTCTCCGTAACAGAGATTTCCTCTCTACTGTCCACCATAAGGATGTACTTTATGCTGTTTACCAGAGGGACATTCTTTCCATTGTCCACCACATGGACATCGTCCACACTATCCATCACAGTAACATCTTCTTCACTTTCCACCATAGTGTCTTCCTCCTGTGCACCACAGGAACATCCTCCCCACTGTTCACTACAGGGATATTTACCCCACTGTCCACCAAAGGGACATACTTTCCACTGTCCACCACATGGACATCCTCCCCACTGTGCACCACAGGGATATCCTCTAGTGCACAAGAGGGACATCCTCATCACTAACTACCATAGAGATGTCCTCCACACTCTCCACCACAGGAACATCGTTCCCACTATCCACCACAGGGTCATCCTTTTACACACCACAGGAACATCCTCTCCACTATCCACAAGGAAGTCTTCCCACCTGTCCACTACAGTGAATTCCTCCCAATGTCCAACGAAGGGAGGTTCTTCCCACTGTCCACAACAGGGTTGTCCTCCAAACTGTTTACCTCAGGGATGGCCCCACTGTCCACCACAGAGACGACCTACCCACTGTCCACCAGAGGAATGTCCTCCCCACTGTCCTCCACAGGGACATATCCATATTGTCCACCACAAAGATGTCCTCTCCAATGTTCACCATACTTATGTCCTCCTCAATGTCAACCACAGAGAAGTCATCCCCACAGTCCACCACAAGGACATCCTGCTCACTATCCACCACAATGACGTCTTCCTCACTGTCCACCACAGGGATGACTTCCTGTGCCAAACAACATCTTCCTTACTGTCCCCCACAAATATTTTTTCCACTGTCCACAAGAGGGACATCCTCCCCACTGTCCACCACAGAAAAGTCGTCTCGAATGTCCAAAAAAGAAAGGTCCTTCCCACTGTACATAACAGTGGCATCCTTCCCATTGACCACCACAGAAATGTCCTCTCCACTGTCCACAACAGGGACATACTTTCCACTGTCCACCACAGTGTCATCCTCATGTGCACCACAAAAACGTCCTCCCCACAGTCCAAAACAGGGACATTCTCCCTACTGTCCATCACAAGGATGTCCTCTCCACTGTCCACGACTGGGACATCCTCACTTCTGTCTATCGCAGGGACTTCCTCCTCACTGTGCACCACATAGATGTCCTCCCAATTGTCCACCACAGAAATATCCCTCCAACTGTCCATGACAGGTATGTCCTCCCCCTTGCCCATCACAAGGACATCCTCCCCACTGTCAACCACAGGGCTGTCCTTTCCACTGTACACTACAGGGATGTCTTCCCCAGTGTCAATCTCAGAGTCTCAGAGACATCCTTCCCAGTGTCCACCAGATGGACATCTTCCTCACTGTCCACCACAGGGATATCATACCCACGGTCAACCAAATATATATCATTCCCACTGTCCACTAAAGGGCCATCCTCCCCATTGTTTAAAAGAGGGAAACCTTCTCAACTGTCCATCACAGGGATGTCATACCCACAGTCCACCTCAGTGATGTCCTTTCCACTGTCCACCACAGGGATGTCCTCACTGTCCAACACAGGCCACTCCTTCTCTCTGTCCACCATAGGGACATCCTTCCAACTGTCCACCACAGAAACTTCTTCCTCACTCTCCACCAGAGGGAAGTCCTCCACACTGTTTACAAAAAAGAACCGCACCTTACTGTCCACCACAAAAACCTCTTCCCCACTGTCCACTACAAAGATGTCCTCCCACTATCCACCACAGAAATGTCCTCCTCACTATATAAAATAGGGAAGGCCTCCTCACTGTCCACTTCAGGGACATCCTCAAAACTCTCCCACAAAGAGATGTCCTCCTCACTGTCTACAACTGGGAAATCCTCCCCACTGTCCAACTCAGGGTCACCCTTTATACTGTCCACCATGGGGAAGTCCATTCCACTATCCACCAGAGGGACATCCTCCACACTGTCAGCCACAGAGATGTCATACCCATTGTCCACCAAAAAGATATCATTCCCTCTGTCCACCAAGGGGATGTTCTCCCAATTGTCCACCAGAGGGACATCCTTAACAATGTCCAGCACAGGGACATCATACCAACTGTCCACCACAAGGATGTCCTCCCCACTGTCCATCACAGGCCTGTTTACGTCACCGTCAACCACAAGGACACTCTTCCCACTTTCCACCACAAGGAAACCCTTCCCACTGTCCACCACAAGGACATCTTTCCTACTGTCAACTACCGGAACATCCTTTTGTGTACTACAGAGATGTCCACCCCACTGTCCACCACAGAAATATCCTCTGCACTCTCCAACACAAGGAAGTCCTCCCCACTGTCCACCACAGGGATATTTTTTCCACTGTCCACCACAGGTACTTCCTTCTCAGTGTCTACCACAGAGATGTCCTCACTATAGTCCATCACTAATTCCTCCTTTCCACTGTTCACCACAGAGACATCCTCTCTACTCTCAAATAGAATGACATTCTCCACACTGTTCAACACACAGACATCCTGCACACTGTCCATCACAGGGAAGTGGTCCTCACTGTCAATGACAGACATTTCCTTTGCACTTTCCAACACAGGGACGTCATCCTAATTATCCACCACAGGTATACCACAGGGACATACTCCTGTGCACCACAGGATCGTCCTCCCCTTCTCCACCACAAATATGTACCCTTCGCTATCCACCCCAGTGTAATCCTACCCGCTGTCCACCACAGGGACATCCTCCTCACGGTCAACCACAGGGATTTCCTCCTTACTGTCCACCAGAGCAAAGTCCTCCACACTGCTAACCTAAGGGACATCCTCCCCACTGTCCACCACAATGACATCCTCCCTACTGTCCACCACAGAGATGTCCTTCTCGCTGTATTCCACATCGATGGCCTCCGCACTGTCCACCAAAGGGATGTCCTCCTTATTTTCCACAACAGGGATGTCCTCCTGTGCACCAAAGGAAATTTTTCTCCACAGTTCACCACAAGGATGTCCCTTTCAATCTCCACCACACTAAAATCTCCCCTCCACTGTCCACCACAAGGATGTCCATCTACTGTCCACCACAGGGATTTCCTTCCCACTGTCCACCAGAGAGAAGTTCTCACCACTGTTCACTACAGGGACATCTTCCTCACTGTGCACAAGAGGGATGTCCTTCACACTGTTTACCTAAGGGACACCAAGCTCACTGTCCACAACAAGGATATCCTCCATACTTTTTACCTAAGGGACATCCTTCCAACTGTTCACCACAGGGACATCCTTTCCACTGTCTACTAAAAGGATGTCCTCCTCACTGTCTTCAATGCAGAAGTCCTCCCCACTGTACACTCAAGGATGTCCTAATTACTGTCCAAATCAAGGATATCATCCCCACTGTCCACTAAAGGGACATCATTTTGTACCACAGAAACGTCCTCTACACTGTCCACCAGAGGAAAGTTCTCTCCACTGACCACCACATGAACATAATCCCCACTTTCCACGACAGAGACTTCCTCCCCACTGTCCACCACAGAGATGTCCTCTGGTGCAGCAAAGGGTCCTCCTACCCACTATCCACCACAAGGACATCCTTATTACTGTTCACCGCAGTAATGTCCTTCCCACTGTCAACCACAGGTACCTTTTCCACACTGTCCACCACAGTGTCATCCTCCTGTGCACCACAGGTTCATCCTCCCCAATGTCCACAACAGGGACATCCTGACTACTTTCCACCACAGGGACGTTTTCTTCACTGTGCACCACAGAGATGTCCTCCTCATTGTCCTCCACAGAAACATCCTTCCACTTTCCACCACAGGTATGTCATTTCCACTTCCCACCACAAAGACATCCTCCTCACTGTCCACCACAGTGAATTCCTCCCCACTGTAAACCACAGGGACCTCCTCCCCACTGTCCACCACAGGGATGTCCTCCCCACTCTCCACCACAGGGAATCCTCTCCACTGACCACCACAAACCTGTTTCCCACACTGTTCAAGACAAAGATGTCCTCCCCACTATCCACCACAGGGATGTCCTCTACACTGTCAACTTAATTGTTTTGCTTCTGTACACCACAGGGACATCCTCTTAATTATCCACTACAGGGACATCCTCCCCACTGTCCACCACATGTATGTCCTTCTCACTGTCTCCTTCAGAGTTGTCCTCTCCACTGTCCACCACAGGGATGTCCTCCCAACTGTCCACCAAAGGGGCATCCTCGTCACTGTCCACCACAGAGATATGCTTCCCAGTGTCCACCACAGAGATGTACTTTCAACTACCCACCAAAGGTACAACCTCCACAGTGTCCACCAAATGTATATCCTTTTCATTGTCCACCACAGGTCCATCCATCCCACTGTCCATGACAGGGACATCCTCCCCACTGTCCACCACATGTATGTCCTTCTCACTGTCTCCTTTAGAGTTGTCCTCTCCACTGTCCTCCACAGGGATGTCTTCCCAACTGTCCACCACAGGAACATCCTTCTGTGTACCACAGGGATGTCCTCTACACTTTCCTGCACAGGAACTTCCTCTCCACTGTCCACCACATGAACATTCTCCCCACTTTCCATGACAGAGATGTCCTCCTCAATGTCCACTATAGAAAAGTCCTCCCCACTGTCCACCAAAGAAACTTTCTCCCCACTGTCCATCACAGTGGCATCTTCCTCATTGACCTCCACAGAAACGTCCTCCCCACTGTCCACTACAGTGTCATCCTCCCTACTTTCCACAACAGGGACATCCTCCTCACTCTGCACCACAGAAATATCCTCCCCATGGTCCACCACAGAAATGTCCTCCCCACTGTCCACCACAGGGATGTCCTCCCCACTTTCCACCACAGAAGCATCCTCCCCTCTCACCACGATAAGCACCTCCTCCACACTGTCCAAGACAAAGAGGTCCTCCTCACAGTTCACCACAGTTACATTCTCCACACTGTCCACCACAGGGAACTCTTCCATACTATACATCACAGTGTCATCCTCCTGTGCAGCAGAAGGATGTCCTCCCCACAGTCCACCATAGGGACATTCTCCCGACTGCCCACCACAGGGCAGGCCTTCTCACTGTCCACCACAGAGATGCCCTCTCCCCTGTCCACAACAGGTATACCCTCCCCACTGTCCACCAGAGGGACATCCTCCATACTATCCACTAGAGGGATGTCAATTCTCATTTTCCACCACAGGGATGTCTTCTGCACTGTCTACCAAAGGGATTTCCTCCTTATTGTCCACCACAGGGATGTCCTCCTGTGCACCACACTAACGTCCTCCCCACTGTCCACCACAAGGATGTCCTCCCCACTCTCTACCCCCCTGATATGCTCCCCACTGTCTACCACAGGGATGTCCATCCACTGTTTACCACAGGGAAGGTCTTTCCACTGTCCTCCACAATGATGTCCTCCTCATTTTCTTCAACACAGAAGTCCTCCCCACTGTCCACTCAAGAATATCCTCCTTATGATCCACCACAAGGACATGATCCACACTGTCCACCAGAGGGATATCATTTTTTGTACCACAGAAATGTTTTCTACACTGTCGACCACAGGGAAGTCTTCTCCACTATCCACCACATGAACATTATCCCCACTTGATATGACAGAGTCTTCCTCTCCACTGTCCACCACAGAGATGTCCTCCAGTGCATGAAAGGGTCCTCCTCCTCTCTGTCCTCCACAAGGACATCCTTCCCAATGTCCAGCACAGAAACGTCCTCCCCCCTGTCCACCACAGGCACATTTTCCACACTGTCCACCACATTATTATCCTCCTGTGCACCACACAGATGTCCTCCACACTGTCCTTCACAGAAACATCCTTTCACTGTCCACCACAGAGAAGTTATCCCCACTTTCCACCACAAAGACACCACCTCACTGTCCACCACAGTGAATTCCTCCCCACTGTCCACCACAGAGACATCCTTTTCACTGTCCACCAATGAAACATCCTCTCCACTGTCCACCACAGGGATGTCCTTCCCACTGTCCACCACAAGGCATCCTCTCCTCTGACCACCACAAACCTGTCCTTCATACAGTCCAAAACAAAAACGTCCTTTCCACTGTTCACCACAGGGACATTCTCCTGACTGTCCACCACAGAGATGTGTTCCACACTGTCCACCAAAGTGTTGTCCTCCTGTGAACCACAGAGACATCCTTCTCACTGTCCACCACAGTGATGTCCTCTCCACTTTCCATCAAAGGGACCTCCTCCCAAATGTAAACCAAAGGGGCAATCTCTCCACTGTCCACCACAGTGATATGCTACCCACTGACCACCACAGGGACATCCTACCCACTGTCCAAAACAAGAATATCCTCCCCACTGTTCACCACTAGTATGTACTCCTGTGCACCACAAGGATGTCCTCCCCACTGTCCACCGCATAGACATCCTCCTCTGTACCACAGAGACGTTCTCCCCATTGGTCACCACAGGGACGTCCTCCTCACTGTCCACAACAGGGATGTCCTCCACACTGTCTACCACAGTGAAATCCTCCCCACTGTCCACCACACAGTCAACCACAGGGATATCCTCCTCAATGTCTACCACAGGACCATCTTCCTCACTGTCCAGAACAGGAAACCCCACTTAACTCTACAGGGACATTCTAGCCACTGTCTACATCTGGGACATCATCCTGTGTATGACAGAGATATCCACCCCACTGTCCACCTTAGGGACCTCCTTTCCACTGTCCAACACAGGTATGTCCTCCCCACAATCGACCACAGGTATGTCCTCCTCATACTCTACCACAGAGATGTCCTCACCACTGTCTACCACGGGGACCTCCTTTCCAATGTCAACCACAGGAACATCTTTCCACAGTCAACCACAGTGACATCCTCCTTACTATCCACCACAGGGATGTCCTCTGCACTGTCCACCAAAGAGACGTCCTCCTTATTGTCCACCACATGAACATCCTCTCCAATGTCCACCACAGGATGTCCTCCCCACTGTCTACACCACTGAAATCCTAATCACTATTTACCACAGGGACATCCTCCCCACAGTCCACAAAAGGTATGTCCTTTCCACTGTCCACCACTAGGATGTCCTTTTTACTGTCCAAAACAGGAACATCCTCTCCACTGTCAACGCCAAGGACGTTCTCACACTCCACCCCACTGAAATCCTCACCACTGTCAACCACAGGGACATCCTCCTGTGCACCACAAGGACATCCTCCCCAATGTCCACTACAGAGATGTCCTTTACACTGTCTACCACAGAAACGTCCTCCCCACTGTCCAACACAGGGACGCCCTCCTCACTGTCCTCCTCAGGGCCCTCCTCCTCACTGTCCAACACAGGGATATCATTCCCACTATCCACCACATGGATGTCCTTCCCACTTTCCTTCAAAGTGACGTCCTCCCCAATGTACACCGCAGGGACATTCTCAACACTGTCCACCAAGGACACGTCCTCCTGTGTACCACAGAGACATCCACCCTACTTTTCTCCACAGAAACATCCTCTCCAGTGTCTACCACAAGTATGTCCTGCCCACTGTCCACCTTTAGAATGTCCTCCCCACTGTTCAAAAAATTTACATCCTCCCCACTTTCCACCACAATTATCTCCACCTCACAGTCCAACATGGAGATGTCCTCACCAATGTCCACCATGAGGACATCTTTTCAACTGTCTACTACAGAGACATCCTCCCCACCACAGTGACATAATTCCTACTGTCCACCACAGGGATGTCATTCTCACTGTCCACCACAATGATGTCCTCCACACTGTCTACCAAAGTGGCATCCTGTATATTCTCCACCACAGGGTCATCCTCCTGTGCACCACAGGAATGTCCTCCCCACTTTTCAGGACAAGGATGTCCTCCCCACTGTCCACACCACTGAAATCCTCCCCATTGTGCAGCACAAGAACGTCCTCTTCACCGTCCACCACAGGGATGTACTTTCTACTGTCCACAGCAAGGATGTCATCCTCACTGTCCACAACAGTGAAATTCTCCAAACTGTCCATCACAGGGACGTCCTCCCCACTGTAAACCACAGGGATGTCCTTCTCACTGTCCTCAAGACAGAAATTTTCCACACTGTCCACTCAGGGATGTCCTCCTTAGTTTCCATCACAGGGATTTCCTCCCCAGTATCCACTACACAGACATCCTCCTTACTGTCCACCACAGAGATGTCATACCCACTGTCCACCAAAGGAATGTACTTCCCACTGTCCACCAATGGGACAATGCATGGCCGGCTAATACAGTGTTTATACCAAAATGAATAAAAGACATCTTAACTCAAACTTCACAAGTAACATGCATTTAGTGCTTTTTAGCTCTCTTATAGTTGCCTTTAACTCAGGTAGTACACATGATTTTCTTTTTGTATTTATACAGATTGTTACTGCCTTTCATTGTATCATGCATTTTAGCTGCAATATATGTACTTTTGTGTACATGGTATACATAACAAAGAACAATGCTTGGCCGGCTAATACAGTGTTTATACCAAAATGAAAAGAACATGTCTTAAGTCAAACTGCACCAGTAACGTGCATTTAGTGTTTTTAACTCTCTAATAGTTGTCTTTAACTCAAGTAGTACACATGCTTTTCTCCTTGGGTATTTATACAGATGGGAACTGCTTTACATGGTAACATGCATTTTAGCTGCAATACAGGTACTTATTTATACATAGTATACAAAACAAAGCACCATACTTGGCCGGCTACTAAAGTGTATGTACCAAAATCAAAGAACATGTCTTAACTCTAACTGCGAAAGTAACATGCATTTATTGTTTTCCCCTCTCTAACAGTTGTTTCAAACTCACGTAGTACACATTCTTCTCTTTTTTGGTATTTATATAGGTATGTCCTCCTCACTTTCTACCACAGAAACGTCTTCCCCAGTGTCCACCACAAAGACCTTCTCCTGTGTACCACAGAGACGTCCTCTTCACTTTCTTCCACAGAGGCGTCCACTTCATTGACCAAAATAGGGATGTACTCCACACTGTCAACCAAAGAGATGTCCTCTGCACTGTCCAAAACTGTGGTATCCTCACCACTCTCAACCACATGGATGTCCTCCTCACTGTCTACAACAGGGAAGTCCTCCCCACTGTCCACCTCAGGGATGTCCTCCACATTGTCCTCCACAGTGACATCCTCCTCATTGTTCACAACATGAAAGTTCTTTCCACTGTCCACCTCTGGGATGTCCTCCTTGCTGTCCACCACAAGGACTTCCTCCCCAGTGTCCACCAGATAAACATACTCCCAAGTGTCCAACTCAGTGATATCCTTCCCACTGTCCACAAAAGGTGCGTTTTACCAAATGTCCATGACCAAAACGACCTCCCCACTGTCTACCACAGATACATCCTCCACAATGTCCCCCAGAGAAACGTCCTTTCCACTGGCTACCACAGGGACATCCTCCTCACTGTCCACCATAAGTACGTTCTTCCCACCATCAAACACAGAGACACCGAACCCACCATTCAACACAGTGATGTTTTCCCCACTGTGCACCACAGGTGTGTCCTCCTGTGTATCACAAGGACATTCTTACCTCTGTCCACCACAGGGACATCCTCCATATTGTCTACCATAGGGATGTCCTCCCTACTGTCCACCACAGGTACGTTATTCCCATTGTCCAACAGAGATGTTCAACCCACTGTCCACCACATTGATGTCCTCCTAACTGTATACAACAGGGAAGTCCTCCCTACTGTCCACCACAGGGACATCCTTCCAACTGTCCATTACAGTTACCTCCTCCTCATTGTCCACAACAAGTAAGTGTTTTCCACTGTCCAGCTTTGGGACGTCCTCCTCACTGTCACCTAAGGGACTTCATTCAAAGTGTCCACGAGAGAAACATTCTCCCCAGTGTTGAACACAGAGGTATCCTTCCCACTGTTCACCACAGGTGCATCTTCCCCAATGTCCACCACAGGAAAATCCTCCCCACTGTCTACCACAGGGACATCCTCCCCAATGTCCACCACAGGGACATCCTTTCCACTGTCTACCACAGGGCCTTCCTCCTCACTGTCTACCACAGAGATGTCCTTTGCACTGTCCACCACTGGGACATCCTCCTATGCACCACAGTAATGTTCTTCACACAATCTACTACAAGGACATCTACCCCACTGTCCACACCACTGAAATCCTCCCCACAGTAAACCACAGGGACATCCTTCCCACTGTCCACCACAGAAATTTCCTCCTCACTGTCCACCAGATGGAAGTCCTTCCCACTTTCCACCACGGCAACGTCCTCCTCATTGTCCACGAGAGAAAAGTCCTCCACACTGTATACATAAAAGACACATACCTCACAGTCAACCACAGGAATATCCATCCCACTGTTTACAACAGGAACATCCTCCACACAGTCCACCACAGGGACCTGCTTCCCACTGTCCACAACATGGGTGTCCTAGGCACTGCCAACCACAGGGATGTCCTCCTCACTGTATACATCAGGCACGTCCACCCCACTGTCCACCACATGGACTTCGTCCTGTGCACAACAGGAACATCCTCACCACTGTCCACCACAGAGATGTCCTACTCACTGTCCACTATATGGATATCTTTCCTACTATCCACCACAGGAACGTTCTCCATTGCACCACTATAATGACCTCCACATTGTCCATGAGGACGTCCTCCCCACTGTCCACCACATGGATGTCCTCTGCAAAGTAAACCACAGTGATGTCCTTCTCACTTTTTACTACAGAGAATTTCTCACCACTGTCCACCACAAGGACATCCTTCCCACTGTCCACTTCAGTTATGTCCTCCCCTCTGTCCACCATAGGAATATCCTTCCCACTGTCCATCACAGTGTGGTCCTACACTTTTTCAACCACAGGATCATCCTGCCCACTGTCCACCACAGGGACATGCTCACCAATGTCCAACAGTGAGTTGTCCTCAGCACTCTTGACCACAGTGACATCCTTGCCCCATCAACCACAGAGATGTTTGCCCCATTGTCTATGACAGTGATGTTTTCTCCACTGTCTACCACAGGAGTGTCCACAACAATGTCCACCACATGGTTGTCCTTCCCACTGTTGACCACAGGGACATCCTCTTCACTGTGCACCACAGGGACATCGTCCTGTGAACAACAGGGACATCCTCATGAATGTGCACCACAGGGACATTTACCGGTGCACACCATAGACATCCTCACCACTGTCCACCCCAGAGATGTCCTCTGCCCACTCCAAAACAGGGACATCCTTCCCACAGTCCACCAAAAGGAGGTTTTCCTGTGCAACACAGTAACATCCTCACCACAGTCCACCACATGGATGTCCTCACCACTGTCCACCACAGAGGTTCTCCACACTGTCCACAACAGGGACATACTTCTGTCTGTCCACCACAGAAATGACCTCATCATTGTCCACCAAAAAGACATCCTTCCTACTGTCTACCACAGGGGCATCATCCTAACTGTCCAACACAGAGAATTCCTCTTCACTGTCCACCACAGAGATGTCCTTCCCACTGTCCACAACAGGGATGTCCTCCCAACTGTCCACCAGAGGGATATTCTTCCCACTGTTCTCCACAAGGAGGTCCTTCCCAATGTCCACAACAGGGACATCCTTTCCACTGTCCACAACATAAACATTCTTCCCACTGTCCACAACAGGGATGTCCTTTCCACTGTCCACAACATAAACATTCTTCCCACTGTCCACAACAGGGATGTCCTTCCCACTGTCCACCACAGGGAGGACCTATCTACTGTCCACCACAGTTTTGTCATTTCCAGGGTATACCACAGGGACGTCCTACTCAATGTCCAACACAGGGACGCCCTTCTCACTGTCCACCACAGAAACCTCCTCCCCACTGTCCACTACAGGAATTTCCTACACTCTGTCAGCCACAGGGACATACTGCCCAGTATCCACCACAGGGATGTTCTCACCAATGTCCAACACAGAGTTGTCCTCAGCACTCTTCAACACAGGGACATCCTTCCTCCATCTACCACAAAGACATCCACCCCACTGTCCATCACAGGGATGTTTCCCCACTGTCCACCACAGGGGTGTCCTCACCAATGTCTACCACTGGGGTGTTCTTTCCCACTGTTCAAAACAGGGACATCCTCACCACTGTGCACCACAGGGACACCCTCCTGTGCACAACAGTGTCGTCCTTATGATTGTGCATGTCAGGGACATATTCCAGTGCACATCAGGGACATCTTCAGCACTGTCCACCCCAGAGATGTCCTCTTCACTCTCCAAAAGATGGACTTTATTTCCAAGGTTTTCCAAAGGTATGTTCTCCAGTGCAACACAGAAATATCCTCACCACTGTTCACCACAGGGATGTCCTCCTCACTGTCCACCAAGGGACATACTCCCCACTGTCCACAACAGGGATGTCCTTTCCACTGTCCATCAAAGGGACATCCTTCCCACAGTCCACCACAGTGACATTCTTCCAACTCTCCACCACACGGACATCCTCCCCAATTTCCATCACAGGGTCACCCTTACCACTGTCTACTGCAGGGACATTCTTCCCACTGTCCACCACAGAAACATCTTCCAAATTATCCATCACTGTGACATTTTCCCCATCTACCACAGAGATGTAAACCCCACTGTCCACCACAGGGATGTTTCCCCACTGTCCACCACAGGGGTGTCCTTACTGATGTCCACACTGGGGTGTTCTTTTCCACTGTTCAAAACAGCAACATTCTCCCTACTGTGCACCACAGGAACATCCTCCTGTGCACAACAGGGACATTCTCATGACTGTGCACCAGAGAGACATCTTCTAGTGCACACCAGGGACGTCCTCATGACTGTCCACCCCAGATGTGTCCTCTGCATTCTCCAAAACAGAGAAATCTTACCATGATCCACCAAAGGGACATTCTTCAGTGCACCACAAAAATGTCCTCACCACTGTTCACCACAGGAATGTCCACCCCACTGTCCACAACAGGGACATCCTCTCCACTGTACACAAATGGGATGTCCTTCCCACTGTCCACCATAGGGACGTCCTTTCCACTGTCCTCCAAAGGGACATCCTTTCCACTGTCCCACCACAGGGATGTCCTTCCCACTGTCCACAACAGAAATGTCCTTCCCATTGTCCACAACAGGGACGTCTTTCCCACTGTCTACCAAAGAGATGTCCTCCCCACTGTCCACCGCAGGGAAGTCCTTCCAACTGTCCACCACAGAAACATCCTCTTCACTGTCTATCACAGGGATGTCTTTACCATTGTCCACCACAGAGAGGTCCTCCCTGCTGTCCACCAAGGGAACATCCTTCACACTTTCCACCACAGTAACATCTACTCAGTTGTCAAAAACAGAAACGTCCTCCCCACTGTACACCACAGGGACATCATACTTACTGTACACCACAGGGAGAACCTCCCCAATGTCCAAAACAGGGACATCCTTCCCATTGTCCACCACATGAACATCCTTCCACTGTCCACAAAAGTGATTTTCTTCCCACTGTTTACCACAGGGACTTCCTCCTAAATGCCACCACACAAACATCCTCCTAATTGTCCACCACAGAGACATCCATCCCACTGTACAGAACAGGGATGTACTCCCCACTGTCCTCAACAAGGACGTCCTTCCCACTGTCTACAACAGAGTGGTCCTACACACTGTTCCACCACAGGGACGTCCCCCCACTGTCCACCAGAAGGAGTTCCTCCTCACAGTCTAACACATGGACATCCTTACCACTGTCCACCAAAGTGACATTCTTCCCACTGTCCACAACAGGGACATCCTTCCCAATATCCACCAAAGAAACGTCCTTCCCACAATCCACCACAGGGATGTCATCCCAACTGTCCAACACAGAGAAGTGCTCTTTACTGTCCACCCCAGGGATGTTTTTCCCACTGTCCACCACAGGGACGTCCTTTTCACTGTCCACCACAGAAACATCCTCTTCACTGTCTATCACAGGGATGTTTTTTAACACTGTCCACCACAGAGAGGTCCTCCCTGCTGTCCACCAAGGGAATATCCTTCACACTGTCCACCACAGTAACGTCCTTTCAGTTGTCAAACACAGAAACGTCCTCCCCACTGTCCACCACAGGGACATCCTTTTAACTGTCCACCACAAAAACATCCTCTTAAATGTCCACCACAGAGACATCCATCCCACTGTACAGAACATGGATATCCAGAGGGATATCCTTCCCACTGTTCAACACAGGATAGTCCTTCCTAATATCGACAACAGGGACACCCTTCCAACTGTCCACAACATAAATTTTCTTCCCAATGTCCACAAAAGGGTAGTCCTCTCTACTGTCCGCCAAAGAGATGTACTTTCCACTGTCCACCAAAGAAACATTTTTTTTTGCACCACAGAAACGTGCTCACCACTGTCCACCACTGTGACATTCTTTCCACTTTCCACCATGAGGAGGTCCTCTCCACTGTCCACCACAGAAACATCCTATCCACTGTTCACCACAGGAACGTCCTTCCCAATATCCACCACAGAGAGGTGCTCACCACTGTCCACCACAGAAACATCCTCATCACTGTCTATCACAGGGATGTCTTTAACACTGTCCACCACAGAGAGGTCCTCCCTGCTGTCCACCAAGGGAATATCCTTCATACTGTCCATCACAATAATGTCTTTTCAGTTGTCAAACACAGAAACATACTTTTAACTGTCCACCACAAAAAACATCCTCTTAAATGTCCACCACAGAGACATCCATCCCACTGTACAGAACAGGGACATACTCCCCTCTGTCCTCAAAAAGGACGTCCTTCCCACTGTCCACAACAGAGAGGTCCTATGCAGTGTCCACCACAGGGACACCTCCCCACAAACCACCACAAGGAGTTCCTCCCCACAATCCACCAAAGTGACATCCTTCCCACTGTCCACCAAAGGGACATCCTTCCCAGTGTCCACAACAGGGACATATTCCCCACTGTCCACCACACAGACTTCCAACCCACTGTTCACCACAGGGACATCCTCCTGTGTACCACAAAACATCTTTAAAAATGTCTACCACAGGTCAACCTCACCAATGTCCAGCACAAGTATGTCCTTCCCACTGTTCACCACAGGTACATCCTCCAGTGCACAATAAGGATGTCTTCACCACTGTGTACCACAGGGACATCGTTTGCAAAACAAGGATGTCCTCCTCACTCTCCACCACAGAGACATCCTATCCATGTCCACCTCAGGGTGGTCCACTCCACTGTCCACAATAAGGACATCCTCCCCTTGTCCACAACATGGACATCCTTTTACTGTCCACAAAAAGGACATCCTTCCCACAGTTTACCACAGGGATGTCCTCCCTACTGTCCACTACAGAGACGTCCTACCCACTGTCCAACACAGGGAGGTGCACCCCACTCTCAACCACAGAGATATCCTCCCCACTGTTCACCAGAGGGAGTTCCTTCCCACTGTCCACCACAGGGATTTCCTCCTGTGTAACACAATAACATCCTCAAAGCTGTCGACCACAGGGTCATCCTCACCAATGTCCAGCACAGTTACATCCTTCCCACTGTTCACCAGAGGGACATCCTCCAGTGCACAACAGGGATATCCTCCACACTGTGCACCACAGGGACATCCTTTGCATTGTCCACCCAAGGGATGTCCTTCCCACTGTCCGCCAAAGTGAGGTCCTTCCTGCTGTCTACCACAGATGCATCCTTACGACTGTCCACCACAGTTTTGTCCTCTCCACTGTCTACCACAGGGACGTCCTTCCCACAGTTCACCACAGGGAACTCCTCCCCAACGTGCAACAACGGGACATTCTTTAACTGTCCACACAGAGATGTCCTTCACACTGTCCACCACAGAGAGGTCCTCCCTGCTCTCCCACACAGGGAAATTCTTCCCACTGTCCACCATAGGAATGTCCTTTTCACTCTCCACCACAGGTACATCCTTTCCACTATCCACCAAATGGATGTCCTTCCCACTGTCCACTACAGAGAGGTCCTTTCTGCTGTCCACCCCAGGGATATTCTTCCCTTTGTCCACCACAGAGACATCCTCCCCACTGTGCACCACAGGGACATCCTCTCCACTGTCCAAACAGGGATGTCCTCCCCACTGTCTACCAGGGTTTCTCCCAAGTGACTACCACAGGGACATACTTTTCACTGTCCAGCAAAGTAATGTCCTCCCCGTTGTCCAAAACAGGGATTTCCTCCCCACTCTCCACCACAGAGACATCCTATTTATGTCCACCATGGAGAGGTCCCCCCACTGTCCACCATAAGGACGACCTCCCCTTGTCCACAACATTGATATCCTTCCACTGTCCACAAATAGACATCCTTCCCACTGTTCACCACAGGGACATCCTCCTGTGCACAACAGGGACATCCTCATCACTGTGCACCACAGGGACATCCTTTCCCCTTTCCACCACAGGGACATCCTCTTCAATGTTCCCTACAGAGTTGACCTCCTCACAGTCTACCGCATGGACGTCTTTCGCACTGTCCACCACAAGGTCGTCCTCACCACTCTCCTCCATAGAAAAATCCTTCCCATTGTTCATCAGAGAGACATATTCCCCACTTTGCACCACAGGGACATCCTCCTATGCACAACAGGAGCGTACGCACAACTGTGCACCACAGGGATATCCTTTCCTCTGTAAACAACAGAAACATCCTTCCCACAGTCCACCACAGACATGTCCTTTCTTCTGTCCACCACAGGGACATTCTTCCCAATTTCCATCACAGAAACATCCTCCCCACTGTCCACCACAGGGAGGTCCTCCCAAATGTCCACCACAGGGATGTCCATTCCAATGTCCACCAAACAGATGTCCTTCCCACTCTCCAGCAAAGGGACATCCTCCTGTGTACCACAAGGTCATCCTTACCGCTGTCCACAACATGGTTTTCCTCAAAATGTCCACAACAGGGACATTCTCACCACTGTACACCACATGAATATCCTCTGCACTGTAAACCACAGGGACATCATACCCACTGTCCACCACAAGAAGATCCTCCCCTCTGTCCACCACAGGGACATCCTTCTGCCTGTTCACCACAGTGATGTCCTCCCTACTGTCCTCCAAAACGATGTCCTTCCACTGTCGACCACAAGGATGTCATTTCAATGGTCCATCACAGGAAAGTCCTCTTCAATGTTCACCACAGAAATGTCCTTCCCACTGTACACCACAGGGACATCCTCCTGTGCACAACAGGAATTTTCTTACCACTATACACCCCAGAGATGTCCTCTGAACTCTCCACTACAAGGACATCCTTCCCACTCTCCAACAAAGAGACAGTCTCTTGTGCACCACACAAGGCCGTCATCTGCAGTGTCCACCACAGTAAAATCCCCTCAACTCTCCACCACAGGGACATCCTCCCAACTGTCCACAACACGGATGTCCTCCCAACTATCAAACACAGTGAAGTCCTTCCCACTGTAAACAACAGGGACATCCTCCCCACTGTGCACAAGAAGGATGTCCTAACCACTGTCCACCACAGAGATGTCCTCTGCACTCTCCAACATATGGACATCCTTCAGAATATGCACCACAGCGACGTTCTCCAGTGCTCCACAGTAACATCATCCCCAGTGTCCACCACAGTGAAATCCTTCCCACTGTCCACCACAGGGATGTCCTTCCCACTGTCTACAACAGGGATGTACTTCCCACTATCCACAACAGAATGGTCCTCCTCGCTGTTTCACAACTGGGATGTCCTTTCTACTGTCCATCTCAGTGACATCCTCCACTCAGACCGAAACAGGGACATTTTTACCACCATCCACCACAGGGAGGTCCTCCTGATTGTCCACCAGAGGAACATCTTTCCCACTGTCCACCACAAGGAGGTCTTTTCCAATGTCCACAAAAGGGACGTCCTTCCCACTGTCCACAGCATATATGTCCTTCCCACTGTCCACCACAGGGACCTCCTTCCCACTGTCCACCACAAGAAAGTCCTCTCTACTGTCCACCACAGGGATGTCCTTTCCACAGTCCACCACAGAGACATCCTCCACACTGTGCACATCAGGCATGTCCTCCCCACTGACCACCACAGAAAGGTACACCTTGCTGTCCACAACAGGAACATACTTCAAAATGTCCACCTCAATAATGTCCTCTCCTATGTCCACTACAGGGACAACCTTCCCACTGTCCACCATAGGGTGGTCCTCCCCACTGTAACCAGAGGGACATCTGTCCCACTGTTCACCACAAGGAGGTCCTTCCCAATGTCCACAACAGGGATGTCCTTCCCACTGTCCACCACAGGGACCTCTATCCCACTGTCCACAACAAGGAGGTCCTCTCTACTTTCCCCCAAAGAATGTCCTTTCCACTCTCCACCATAGGCACGTCCTTGCCAAAGTCCACTACAGGGATGCCCTTCCCACTGTCCACCACAGAAAGATCCTCCCCATTGTCCACCAGAGGGAATCCTTCCCACTGTCCACCACAGAAACCTCATCTTAACTGTCCAAAACAGAGACATCCTCCCCACTGTCCAAAACAGGGACTTCCTCACCAATGTCCAACACAATGGTGTCATTCCAACTGTACACCACAGAAAGATGCTACCCATTGTGCACCACAAGGACATCCTCCTGTGCACAACAGAGATGTCCTCACGACTATGTACCATAAGGACATCTCCCAGTGCACACCAAGGATGTCCTCACCACTGTCCACCCGAGAGATGTCCTCTGCACTATCCACGACAAGGACATCCTTCCCATGGTCTACCAAATTGAAGTTCTCCCGTACAACACAGATAGGTCCTTACCACTGTCCACCCCAGTGATGTCCTGCACACTGTCAAGCACAGGGACGTCCTCCCCACTCTCCACCACAGGGACGTCCTTCCCACTGTCCACTAAAGGGACATCCTTCCATCTGTCCACCACATGGACATTTTCCCCATTGTCCACCACAGGGACATCCTCACCACTGACTACCACAGGGACGTCCTTCCCACTGTCCACCAAAGAAACGTCATTCCCACTGTCCACTATAGGAACATCCTCCAATTTGTCCACCACAGGGACATCCTCCCCACAGTCCAACATAGGTGCAGGCTTCTCACTTTCCACAACAGTGAATTTTTGCCACTGTCCACCACAGTGATGTCCTTCCCACTGTCCAACATATGGAGATCCTCTCCACTGTCCACAACAGGGAAGAACTTTCAACTGTCCACCAAAGGGACATCCTCCCCACTGTCCACAACAGGGATGTCCTTTTCAGTATCCACCCAAGGGATGACTTCCACACTGTCCACCACAGGAACCTACTACCCACTGTCCACAACAGGGACATCCTCCCACTGTCCAAAAAAGGGATGTACTCCCCACTGTGCACCACAAGCTCATTCTTCATAAAGTCCACCACTGAGAGCTCCTCCTTGCTGTCCACCAACGGCATGTTCTTCCAAATCTCCACTACAAAACATCCTCCCCACTGTCCAACACTTTGATGTCCTTCCCACTGTCCACAACAGTGACGTCCATCCCACTGTCCATCACAGGAATGTCCTCTCCACTATCCACCACAGGTACGTGCTTTCCACTGTACACCACAGGGACGTCCTCCCCAATGTTTACCACAGGGACATGCCTTACACTGTCCACCAGAGGGATGTTTTCCCCACAGTCCACAACAGGTACATTCTTCCCAACATCCACCACAGAGACATCCAACAAACTGGCCACCACAGGGATGTTTTCTTCACCCTTCACTACAGGGTCGTCTTCCTGTATACCACAAGGATGTTCTTACCACTGTCCACCACAGGGATGTCCTCAACAATATCCAGCACAGTGACATTCTTCCCACTGTTAACCAAAGGGACATCCTCCCCGCTGTGCACCACAGGGACATCCTAATGTGCACAACAGGAATGTCTTCACCACTGTGCACCACAGGGACATTCTTTCCACTGTAAACCACAGGGATGTCCTCCCAACTATCAAACACAGTAATTTCCTTCCCACTGTAAACAACAGTGACATCCTCCAAACTGTGCACCAGAAGGACATCCTTCCCAGTGTCCAGCACAGGGATGTCCTTCACACTGTCTACTAAAGGGACCTCCTCCCCACTGTCCACCACAGGGATATCCTTTCAACTGTCCTCCACATGGACATCCTCCCAACTATCCACCACAGGGACCTTCTTACCACTTTCCGCAACAGGGATGTTTTCACAACTGTCCACCAGAGCGACATCCTTCCCACTGTCCACCGCAGAAAGATCCTTTCCACTATCCACCACAGTGTTGTACATTACACTGTCCACCACAGGGAGATCCTTTCCACTATCCACAACAGTGATGTACATTCCACTGTCCACCACAGAGATATCCTTCCCACTTTCCACCACAGGGAGGTCCTCTCTACTCTCCATCACAGGGACGTCCTTTCAAATGTCCACCACAGTGACATCCTCCCCACTGTCCACCACAGGGATGTTCTTTCCACTGTCCACCACAGAAATGTCCTCACCAATATCCACCACAGGAACATCCTTCCCACTGTCCACCACATGGATGTCCTCTGCAGTGTAATCGATAGGAATGACCTCCTCACTGTCCACTAGAGAGAAGTCCACTGCACTATCCACCACAGGGACATCCTTCCCATGGCCCACCACAGTGACATCCTCCCCTGTGTCCACCACATAAACGTCCTACCCACTGTCCATCACAGAGAGGTTCTCCCTTCTGTCCACCACGGGAACGTCCTTCCTACTGTCCACCACAGGGTCTTCCTCTTTCATGTCCACCAGAGCGATATCCTTCCCACTCTTCAACACAGGGACATTCTTTCCACTGTGCACAACAGGGACATCCTGCTCTGCAGAACAGAGATGTCCTCCACACTGTGCAGGGACTGTGTGTGTTGTGAACAGGGACATCCTCTTGTGCACAACAGGGATGTTCTTACCACTGTCCAATACAGAGATCTCCTCTGCACTCTCCACTACAGGGACATGCTTATCACGATCCACCAAAGTGACATTCTCTTGTGCACCACAAGAACATCCTTTCCACAGTCCACCACAGTGAAATTGTCCCCACTGTCCAACACAGGGACTTCCTCTCCACTGTCCACCACATTGATATCCTCCATACTGTAAACCACAAAAATGTCCTCCTCATGGTTCACTAGAGAGAAGTCCTCCACAATGTCCAACACAAGGATGTCCTTCTCACTGTCCACCTAAGTAACATGCTCCCTTCTGTCCACCACAGGGATGTCTTTCCTACTGGCCACCACAGGGATGTCCTCCATACTGTCCACCACAGGGATGTCCTTCTGCCTGTCCACCACAAAGATGTCCTCCCCACTGTCCACCAAAGTGACATCCTTCCCTCTGTCCATCACAGGGACATCCTTCCCACTGTCCACCACAGGGATGTCCTTCCCACTGTTTACCAAAGGGATGTCCTTCACACTGTCCACCAGAGGGACATCCTTCCAACTTTCCACCCCAGGGACATCCTCCCCACTGTCTTCCACAAGGACTTCCTCTCCACTGTCCACCACAGGGATGTCCTTCCCACTGTCCAACACAGGGAGGTACTCTTCCCTGTCCAACACAGGGATGTCCTTTCAATTATTCAACAAAGGGACATCCTCCTCACTGTCCACAACAGGGATGTCCTTCCCAGTGTCCAGCAAAGAGATATCCTCCCCACTGTCCACAACAGGGATGTTTTTCCACTGTCTACCACAGGGACATCCTCACCAATATCCACCACAGGGACATCCTCCTCACAGTGCACCACAGGGACATCCTCCTGTGCACACCAGGGACGTCCTTACCGCTGTCCACCACAAAGATTTCTTCTGCACTCTCCACCATAAAGACAACCTTTCCACTATCCACCACAGGGAGGTTCTCCAGTCCACCACAGAAACATCCTTCCCACTGTCCACCACACGGATGTCCTCTGCAGTGTAATCCACAGGGATGTCCTCTTCACTGTCCCCTAGAGAGAAGTCCTACGCACTATCTACCATAGATACCTCCTTCCCAAGGTCCACCACTGTGACAACCTCCCCTCTCTCCACCACTGGGACATCCTACACACTGTCCACCACAGAGAAGTATTCCCTTTTGTCTACCAGAGGGATGTCCTTCCCAATGTTCACCACAGGGACATTCTTTCCACTGTGCACATCAGGGACATCCTCCTCTGCACCACAGAGATTTCCTCCACACTGTGCACCACAGGGAAATTGTCCTGTGTACAACAGGGATGTTCTCACCAGTGTCCACTACAGAGATATCCTCTGCACTTCCACTACAGGGACATGCTTACCACTATCCACAAAACTGACGTTCTCTTGTGCACCACAGGAATATCTTACCCACTGTACACAAGGATTTCATCCCCACTGTCCATCACATTGAAATCCTCGCCACTGTCCAACACAGGGATGTCCTCCCAAATGTCAAACACAGTAACGTTCTTCCCACTGTAAACCACAGTGACATCCTCCCAACTGTGCACCACACATCCTCCTGTGCAAAACAGGGATGACCTTCCCAATGTCCACAACAGAGATTTCCTCCGCACTCACCACCATATGGAAATCCTTCCCAATATCTACCACAGGGACGTTCTCTACTGCACCACAGAAACTTACTACCAACTGTCCACAAGGACATCCTTCCCACAGTCAACCACAGTGAAATTCCCTCCACTGTCCACCACAGAAACTTCCTCCACACTGTCCACCACAGAGAGGTTCTCCCTTCTGTCCACTAGAGGGATGTCCTTCCTACTGTACACCACAGGGTCACTGTTTCCACTGTGCACAAAACAGACATCCTCCTCTGCACAACAGAGATGTCCTCCACACTGTGCACAACAGGGATGTCCTCCTAACGGTTCATTACAGAGAAGTCCTCCACACTGTCCACCACAGGGACGTCCTTCCCACTGTCCACCTCAGTGACGTCCACTCCTCTCTCCACAAGAGGGACATCTTTCCTACTGTCCACCACAGGGAGGTTCTACCACATGTGCACCAAAGGGATGTGTTCCCCACTGTCCACACAAGGTACATCTTTCCCACTGTCCAAAACAGGGACGTCCTTCCCACTGTCCACCAAAGGGACATCCTTCCCACTGTTCACCACAGGGATGTCCTTCCCACTGTCTAACAAAGCGACATCCTCCCCACTGTCCATCACAGGGATGTCCTTCCAACTGTCCACCACATTGACATCCTCCCCACTGTCCTCAGCAGGGATGTCCTCCCCACTGTCCACCACAGGGATGTCCTTTCCACTGTCCACCATAGGGATGTCCTTCCCAATGTCCACCACAGGGATATTCTCCAATCTGTCCTCCAGAGTTACATCCTCCAAACTATCCACCACAGGGACATTTTTACCACTTTTCACAACAGAGACATTTTCACCACTGTCCACAACAGCAACATCCTTCCCCTTGTCCACCACAGGGAGATCCTCTCCACTATTCACCACAGTGATGTACATTCCACTGTCCACCACAGAGACGTCCTTCCCACTGTCCATCACAGGGAGGTCATCTCTACTGACCATCACAGGGATGTCCTTTCAATTGTCCACCACAGGGTCATCCTCCCATCTGGCCACAACAGGGATGTCCTCCTCACTGTCCACCACAGTGACATCCTCCCCATTGTCCACCACAGGGATGTCCTTTCCACTGTCCACCACAGGGACATCCTCACCAATGTCCACCACAGGGACATCTTTCCCACTGTTCACCACAGAGACATCCTCCCCACAGTGTACCAAAGGGACATCCTCTTGTGCACACCAGGGACATCCTCACAACTGTCCAGAACAAAGATGTTCTCTGCATTCTCCACCATACGGACATCCTTCCCACTATCCACCACACGGATGTCCTCTGCAGGGTAATCCACAGGGATGTCCTCCTCACTGTCTACTAGAGAGAAGTAAGCCCCACTATTCACCACATGGACATCCTTCCCATGGACCACCTCGGTAACATCCTCCCCTTTGTCCACCACAGAGACGTTTTACCAACTGTCCACCACAGAGAGGTTCTCCCTTCTGTCCACAACAGGGACATCCATTTTATTGTCCACCACAGGTTCGTCCTCTCCGATGTCCACCACAGGGACATACTTCCCACTGTTCACCACAGGAACATCCTTCCCAGTGTGCAAAACAGTGACATTCTCCTGTGCACAACAGGGATGTTCTTACCACTATCCACCCCAGAGATGTCCTGTGAACTCCCCACTACAAGGATATCCTTCCCACTGTTAACCAAAGAGACACCCTCTTGTGCACCACAGGAATGTTTTCCTTACTGTCCACAAGGCATTCATCTGCAATGTCCACCACAGTGAAATCCTCTCGACTCTACACCACAGGGACGTCCTCCCAACTGTCCACAACAGAGGTGTCCTCCCAAGTATCAAACACAGTGGTGTACTTCCCACTGTAAACAAGAGGGACATCTGCCTGACTGTGCACCACAGGTATCTTCTCCTGTACAGAACAGGGACTTCCTTACCACTGTGCACCAAATGGATATCCTTCCCAATATGCACCACAGTAAAGACTTCCACAATGTATACCACAAGGTCGTCCTTTCCACTGTCCACCACAGAAACGTCCTCATCATTTTTCTCCAGAGGGACATGTTTCAAACTGTCCACCACCACAGACATGTCCTCACAACTGTCCAAATCAGAAAAGTTCTCCCACTTTCCACCACAAAATCATCCTCCTCACTGTCTACCACAGTGACTTCCTCCCCACAGTCCACCACAGTGATGTCCTTCCCCCTGTTCACCAAAATGACGTCTTTCCCACTGTCCATCACAGGGACTTCCTCCAACTGTCCACCACAGAATCATTCTCCTGATTGTCCACCACAGAGAGGTCCTTTCCACTGTCAACCACAGGGACGTCCTCCCAACTGTCTAACACAGGAACATCCTCTCCTTTGTCCACCACAGGTATGTCTTTCACACTGTCCACAACAGAGATGTCCACCCCATTGTCCACCACAGGGACGTCCTTCTCACTGTCCACCACAGAGCTCCTCCTTCTGTCCACCACAGAAATATCTGCCCACTGTCCACCACAGGGACCTCCTTCCCACTGTCCACCACAGGGACATCTTCCCCCACTGTCCACCAGTGATGTTTATCCCACTGTCCACAACAGGGTGGTCCTTTCCACTGTCCACTAAAAACACTTTCTTTCCACTGTTCTCCACAGAGAGGTCCTACACACTGTCCTGCCCAGGGATGTCCTACCCACTGTCCACCACAGGGAGGTCATCCCCACAGTCCACCAGAGGGATGTCCCTCTAACTGTTTACCACAGTGACATATTTTCTACTGTCCTCCAAAGGGACTTTCTTCCCAAAGCCCAACTAATGAACATTCTTCCCACTGTCCACAACAGGGACGTCCTCCTTACTGTCCACCCTAAGGACTTACTTCCCACTGTCTACATAAATGTCTGCCCACTTTCCATCACAGGGACATTCTTCTCACTGTCCACTACAGAGATGTTCTTCCCACTGTCCACCACAGCATTGTTCTCACCAATGTCCACCACAGAGATATTGTTCCTACTGTTCACCACAGGGACATCCTCTTCACTGTGCTCCACAAGGACATACTCCTGTGCACAACAGAGATGTCCTCACAACTATGGACCACAGGGACATCCTTTCCACTGTCCACAACAGGGACACCCATTCCACTGTTCACTACAGAGAGGTCCTCCCCACTGTCCAACATAGGGACATCCTTCCCACTTCCCACCACATAAATGTCCTCCACACTGTCCACCACAGAGACATTCTTCCCACTGTACACCACTGGGAACTCCTCCCCACTCTCCACCACAGGTTTGTCCCCCCACTGTTCACCAGAGAAAGGTCCTCCCAACTTTCAAGAACAGGGACATCCTTTCCACTGTCCACTAAAGGGATGTCCTTTCCACTGTCCACCACAGGGACATCTTTTTAACTTTCAACCACAGGGACATCCTTCTAACTGTCCACCAAAGGGACATACTTCCTACTGTCCAAAACTAGGACATCCTCCCAACTGTTCACCACAGTGACATCCTCCTTACTATCCACCACAGGGACGTCCTTCCCACTGTCCACCAGAAGGATGTCCTCCCCACTGTCCAACACAGAGATGCCCTTCTAACTGTCCATCAAAGGGACATCCTTCACACTGTTTACCACAGAGAGTGTCCTTCCAACTGTCCACCAAAGGGACATCCTCCTCAATGTCCAACAATGGGACAACCTTCACACTGTCCACTACAGGGACGTTTATCCCACTGTCCGACAAAGGGACGTACTTCCCACTGTCAAACACAGGGACATTCTCCCCACTGTAAAGCACTGTGATGTGCTTCTCAATGTCCACAACAGGGACATCCTACCCACTGTCAATGACAGGGACATTTATTCCACTGTCCACCACAGGGATGTCTTGTCAACTGTCCATCACAGGGACGTCCATTCCATTGTCCACCACAGGGATGTCCTTTCCACTTTCCACCACAGGAAGGTCCTCTCCACTGTCTACCACAAGGACATCCTTTCCACTGATCATCACAGAAACTTCCCCATCACTGTCCACAACAGGGACATCTTTCCCACTGTCCACCACAGAGACATCCTCCCCAATTTCCAAAACAGGGGAGTCTTTCCAACTGTCCACAAAAGGGACATCCTTCACACTGTTTACCACAGGGGGTGTCCTTCCAACTGTCCATAACGAGAACATACTCCCCAATGTCCACCACTGGGACAACCTCCACACTGTCCACTACAAGGATGTCCTCTAAACTGTCCACTACAGGGACATCCTTCCCACTGTCCAGCACAGGGACATCATCCCCACAGACCAAAACACAGACATCCTTTCCACAGTTTATCATAGGGACGCCCTTCCCACTATCCACCAAAAGGATGTCCTTTCCACTGACCACCCCAGGGACGTCCTTCCACTGTCCACAACAGGGACATCCTTCTCACTGTCCACCATGGAAACATCCTCCCCACTGTCTACCATAGAGATGTCCTTTCCATTGTCCACCAAAGAAACATCCTCTTCACTGTCCACAACATGGATATTCTCCCCACTATCCACAAAGAAACATCTTTCCCAGTGTTCACCACTGGTACATCCTCCCCATTGTGCACCACAGGGACATCCTCCCATGCACAGAAGGGATGTTCTTGCCACTATGCACCACAGGGACATCCTCCTGTGCACACCAGGGAAGACCTCAACACTTTCCATACCAGAGATGTCCTTCACACTCTCCACTTCATGGACATCCTTCCCATGGTACACCAAATTGATGTTGTCTTGTGCACCACAGAAACATATTCACCACTGTCGACCACAGGGACCATGACCCCATTGTCCACCAAAAGGACACTCTTCCCACTGTCCACCACAGGGATGTCCTTGAATCTGTTCACCACAAGTAGATCATCCCCAACGTCCACCACAGGGATGTCCTACCCACTGTCCAAAAGATTAACATCCTTCCCACTATCCCCCACAGGCAGGTCCTCTCTGCTATCCACACCAGGGACGTCCTTCTCACTTTCCACCACAATAATATCTTCCACACTGTCCACAACAGGGACGTCCTACCTTATGTCCAAGACAGGGACTTCCTCCCCACTGTCCACCACAGGAATGGCCTTCTTTCTCTCCAACACAAGGTGGTCCTCCCCAATGTCCACCACAGAAACTTCCCCGCCACTGTCAACCACAGAAATGTCCTCCCCACGGTCCACCAGAGGGATGTCCTTTCCAATCTTTAACATGTGGACATCCTTCCCATTGTCCAACAAATTGATGTCCTTTCCACTGTCAACTACAGTGACATCCTCCATACTGTACACCACAGGGACATCCTCACCACTGATCACCAAATGGATGTCCTTTCCACTGTCAACCAAAGGGATGTCCTTCCCAGTGTAAAGGACAAGGAGTGTCCTTCCAAGTGTCCACCACAGAAACATCCTCCCCACTGTCCATCACAGTGTTGTCCTCCCCACTGTCCACCACAAGGACATCCTCGCAACTGTCCACCACAGGAACATTTTTCCTACTGTCCACCACAGGGACATCCTTCCCACTGTTTTCAAAATGAATGTCCTTCCCACTGTCCATGACAGGGAGTTTCCATCCAACTGTCCACAACAGGGACATTCTTTTCATTGTCCACCACAGGGATGTCTTCACCACAGTCCAATGCCAGTACATTCTTCCAACCATCCACCACAGAGACATCCACCCCACTGGACACCAAAGGGATTTTTCCCCACTGAACACCACAGAGACATCCTCCTGTGTACCAGAAGGACGTTTTTACCACTCTGCACCACAGGGTCATCCTCACCAAAGTCCACCACCATGATGTCCTTCCCAGTGTTCACCACAGGGATATCCTCCCCAATGTGCACCACAATGATATCCTCCAGTGCCCAACAGGGATGTCATCACCACTGTGCACCACATAGATATCCTCCAGTACCCAACAGAAACGTTGTTCTCACTGTCCATTACAGAAATGTCCTCCCCACTGTCCACCAAAGGGACACCCTTCCCACTGTCCACCAAAGGGATGTCCTTCCCACTGTCTACCACAAGGATGTCCTTGCCACTGTCCACAACAAGTAGGTCATCCCCAATGTCCACCACAGTGATGTCCTACCCACTGTCAAAAACATTATCATTTTTTCCACTATCCCTCACAGGCAGGTCCTCTCCACTATTCACCACCAGGACGTTCTTCCCACTTTCAACCACTCCCAATGTCTACCACAGAAACTTACCCCCCACTGTCCACCACAGGGAAGTCCTCCCCACGGTCCACCAGAGGAACATCCTTCCTACTGTCCAAAATGGAACATCCTTCCCATTGTCCACCACAGGGACTTCCTCCCAACGGTCCACCACAGGGATATCCTCCCACTGTACACCAAAGAAACATCCTTCCAAGGGTTCACCACTGGTACATCCTCTCCATTGTGCACCACAAGGACATCCTCCCATGCACAACAGGGACTTTCTTATCACTGTGCACCACAGGGACTCCCTCCTGTGCACACCAGGAAAGTCCTCACCACTGTCTACACCAGAGATGTTCTTCACACTCCACTTCATGGAAATCATTCCCATGGTTCACCAAAGGGATGTTCTCTTGTGCACCACAGAAACGTCCTCACCACTAGTCACCACAGGGACTCCTCTCCACAGTCCACCACAGGGATGTCCTCCCCACTGTCCACCACAGAGAGGTCCTCTCCACTGTCCACCACAGGGACATCATCCCCACTGTCCACCACAGGGACGTCCTACCCACTCTTTACCAGAGGGAGGTTTTCCTCACAGTCCACTTCAGGGACATACTACTGTGTACCACAAGGACATCCTTAACACTGTCCCCCACAGGTTCATCCTCACCAATGTCCAGCACAGTGACGTCCTTCCCACTGTCCAGCACAGGAAGGTCCTCTCCACTGTCCACCACAGGAATTTTTTACTGTCCACCACAGAAATGTCTCATCACTGTCCACCACAGGGACATCTTTCATACTGTCCTCCACAGAGAGATCCTCGACCCTCTCCACCACAGAAACATCCTCCCCACTGTCAACAAATGGGACATCCTACCCACTGTCCACCAAAAGGATGTCTTTCCCACTGTCTACCACAGAGAGGTGCTACCCAATGTCAACCACAGGGATGTCCTTTCCACAGTACACCACAGGGATATGCTTCACACTGTCCACCATAAGGACTTTTTTACTACTGTCCACCAAAGTGATGTCTTTCCCACTGTCTACCTGAGGGACATCTTTCCTACTGTCCACCAAAGGGATGTCCTTCCCACTGTTTACCAAAGGGATATCCTTCCAACTGTCCATCACAGGGACCTGCTACCCATGTAAACCACTGTAACATCCTCCCCACTGTCCCCCACAGGGACGTTTTTCCCACTGTCCACCAAAGGCATGTCCTTCACACTGTTTACACAAAGAACGTCCGCAAAACTCTTTACCACAGCGATATCGTCCCCCTGTCCACCACAGCTACATCCTTCCCACTGTCCAAAACAGGGACGTCCTTTACACTGTCCACCAAATGGAAGTCCTCCCCACTGTAAACCACAGGGACCTCCTCCCAACTTCCCACAACAGGGACATCCTCTCCACTGTCCACCACAGAAACATCCTTCCCACTGTCCACCACAGGGATTTCCTTTCCACTGTTCACCAAAGAGACGTCCTTCCCACTGTCCACCAAAGGGACAACCTTCCCACTGTCCATGACAGGGACATCTTCCCCACTGTTCACCAAAGGGACATCCTTTTCACTATCCATAACAGAAACATCCATCCCACTGTTCACCACAAGGACATCCTCCCCACTTTGCACCACAGTGACATCCTTCTGTGCACACCAGGATGTCCTCGCCACTGTGGAAAAAGGGACATTGTTGCCACTGTCCACAACTGAGATGTCCTTCCCACTGTTCACCACAGAAGGTCCTCTCCACTGTCCACCACAGAGATGTTCTTTCCAATGTCCACCATAGAAACAGCCTCATCATTGTCCATCATAGTGACATCTTTCCCACTGTCCACAACAGAAAGGTCCTCCCCACTGTCCACCACAGGGACATCCCTTAAACTCTCCACCACCGAAATGTCCTCCCCACTGTCCAAAAAAAGGACATCCTCTGCACTCTCCAACACAGGGACATCCTATCTACTATTTACCACAGGGAGGTAATCCCCACTGTACATCACAGGAACGTCCTTCTCACTGTCCACCAAAGGGACATCCTTCCCACTGTCCACCACAGGGATGTCCTCCAAACTGTCCACCACAGGGACATTCTCCCACTGTCCACTAGAGTGACATCCTCTCCACTGTCCACCAGAGGGAAGTCCTCCCCACTGTTCACCACAGAAACGTCCTCCCCACTCTCCACCACAGAGAGATCCTTTTCACTGTCCACAAGGATGTTCTCCCAACTGTTCACCACAGGGACATCCTCCCCACTATCCATCAAAGGGACTTCCTACACACTGTTCACAACAGGGACATCCTCCCCACTGTGCACCATATTGACACCCTACTCTGCACACCAGGGACGTCCTCATCACTGTCCACCCCTGAGATGTCCTACACATTCTCAACTACAGGGACATACTTCTCACAGTCCACCAAATGGACATTTTCCTGTGCATCAAAGAAACATCCTCACCAATGTCCACCACAGTTATGTCCTTCCCACTGTCCAGTACAGGGCCTCCCTCCCAACTATCTACCAGAGGGACATCCTTCTCACTGTCCACCACAAAGACATCCTCCCCACTGTCCACTACAGGGACGTCATACCCACTGATCACCAGAGAGAGGTTTTCCTCACTGTTCACCACAGGGATTTCCTCCTGTGTACCACTCGGACATCCTTAACACTGTCCACCACAGGGATGTCCCTCCCACTGTCTACCACAAGGACATCCTTTTCCTGTCCACCACAATTATTTCCTTCCCACAGTCCACCACAAGGACATCCTCCCCACTGTCCACCACAGGGAGATCCTACACACTGTTCACCAGAGTGAGGTTTTCCTCACTGTCCTCTTCAGGGACGTACTCCTGTGTACCACAAGGACATCCTTAACACTGTCTACCACATGGTTGTGCTCATCAATGTCCAGCACAGTGAGGTTTTCCTCACTGTCCTCTTCAGGGACGTACTCCTGTGTACCACAAGGACATCCTTAACACTGTCTACCACATGGTTGTGCTCATCAATGTCCAGCACAGTGACGTTCTTTCCACTGTCCATCACAAGGGCTTTTTTTACTGTCCACCACAAAAATGTTTTATCACTGTCCACCACAGGGACATCTGTCCCATTGTCCTCCACAGAGAAATATTTTCCCCACTGTCCACAAAAGGGACGTCCTCCCCACTGTCCACCACAAGGACGTTTTTCCCACTGTCCACCACAGAGAGGTCCTACACACTGTTAACCACAGCAAGGTCCTCCCCACAGTACATCACAGAGACATCCTCCCCACTGTCAATCACAAGGATGTCATTCCCACTCTCCACCATAGGGCCATTTTTCCCACTGTCCACCAAAGTCACATCCTTGCTACTGTCCACCAAAATTACATCCACCAAACTGTTCACCACAGGGAGGTCCTCTCCACTGTCCACCACAGGGACATCCTCCCCATCATCTACCACTGGGACTTCCTTTCCACTGTCCACCACATGAAGTTCCTCTTAACTGTCGACCACAAGAATGTCCTTTCCACTGTCCACCACAGGGATGCCCTTTTACTGTCCACCAAAGTGATATCCATCCCAGTATCCACCACAGGGACGTCCTGCCATTTGTCCACCACAAGTACATCCTTTCCACTGTCAACCACAGGGACATCCTTTCCATTGTCTAAAACAGCGACATACTTCCCACTGTTCACTGCAGGGATGTCCTCCCCACAGTCCACCACAGTGATGTTCTAACCACTGTCCACCACTGGAACTTCCTTACCACTGTCCACCTCAGGAAGGTCCTCTCCACTGTCGACCACAAGGACATCCTTTCCACTGTCCACAAAAGGATGTCCTACCACTGTCCACCACAGAAATGACCTCGCTGCTGTTTACGACAGGGATGTCTTTCCACAGTCCATCATAGAAACATCCATCCGACTGTCCATCAAAGAGACATACTTCCCACTGTCCACCACATGGACTTCCTTCCCATTGTCTAACAAAGGGACGTCCTTCCCTCTGTGAACTACAGGGACATCCACCAAATTGTTCACCACAAGGACATCCTCCCCACTGACTACCAAAGGGACATCCTTAAAACAGGGATATCCTAACCACTGTCCACCATAGTGATGTCCTTTCCTCTGTCCACCACAGGAAGGTCCTCTCCACTGTCTACCACAGAGATGTCCTCCCCACTGTCCACCATTGCGACATCCTTCCCACTCTCCACAACAGGAAGGTCCTCTCCACTATCCACCACAGTGACATCCTTTCAACCTTCCACCACAGAAACATCCTCATCACTGTCCACCAGAGGGATATCTTCCCTACTGTCCACCACAGAGACTTCCTCCCCGCTGTCCACCAAAGGGACGTCCTTCCCACTGTCCACCACAGGGATGTCCTACCCACTCTCTACCACGGGGAGTTCTTCCTCTTCTTCCACCACAGGGATGTCCTCCCCACTGTCCACCACAGGGACGTCCTTTCTACTGTGTGGTGGATAGTCCTAGCCTCTTGTTGTCATGGTAACTCCACTCCTGGGAGGGGCTGCGAAGGAGGAGTGAATCTTGTAAACCTTCTGTCCAATCAAATTTTGTTAAATAAAGGCTACAGCCAGTGATTGGGCAGTAGAAGAGGAGTGGGAGGAGCCAGAGGCAGGGAAAGAGGAAGACGAGGAGAACCGAAGAGAAAAAAGAAGACGGCGGGGCGCGGAGTTGGCAGTTGGTCGAAGCTAGAGGGAAGTTGGTGGAGAGAGAGAAGACGAAGAAGGCCTTGACCTAGGAAACCGCAAGTTGTTAAGAGCTCTCATAGCCGGGGAATAGGGTAGTTTAATGGTAAATCTGCCCAATCTAGGCATGCAGCATTCATTTGATACTTATTGACTTGTGTCGTTATTCTATGGACTCCCTATGGGCAAGAGATTTACCGCAACACTACTGTCCACCAAAGGGACATCTTTCCAACTGTTCAACACTGAGACATCCTCCCAACTGTACCTTACAGGGCCATCTATTCCACTCTCCTCCACAGGGACATCCTCTCCTCTGTGCACCACAGGGACATCCTCCTGTACAAAACAGGGACATTCTTCCCACTGTCCAC
This sequence comes from Arvicanthis niloticus, assembly GCF_011762505.2. Classification (NCBI taxonomy): domain Eukaryota; kingdom Metazoa; phylum Chordata; class Mammalia; order Rodentia; family Muridae; genus Arvicanthis; species Arvicanthis niloticus. Next base: position 112,576 of record NC_047670.1, read on the forward strand.
CACAGGAATGTCCTTCCTACTCTCCACCACATTAATGTCCTCCCATTGTCCACCCTAGGGAATTCCTACCCATTGTTCACCAGAGGAAGGTCCTCCTCACTGTCCACCACAGGGATGTCCTTTCCACTGTTCCCCACAGGAACATTCTCCCCACTGTGCACCACAGGGACATCTTCCTGTGCACAACAGGGAAGTCCTCACTACTGTATATCACAGGGACATCCTCCTGTGCACAACTGGGACATCCTCACCACTGGGCACTACAGAGGCATCCTTTACACTGTCCACAACAGGGACATTCTCCCCACTGTCCACCACAAGGATGTCCTCCCTACTGTCCACCAAAGGGACATACTCTCCACTGTCCACCATAGGGACATACTTCCAAATATCCACCTAAGAGATGTACTTCACACTGTCCACCACAGTTACCTCCTTCCCATTGTCCCACAAAGGGACATCCTTCCCTCTGTCCACTATAAGAAAATCCACCAAACTGTCTACCACAAGGACATCCTCCCCACTGTCGACCACAGCATCATCCTTCCCACTGGCCACAACAGGGACATCCTAACCAGTCTCAACCGCAGTGAGCTCCTTCCCCCTGTCCACCACAGGAAGGTCCTCTCCACTCTCCAACACAGTGACGTCCTTTCAACTGTCCACCACAGAAACGTCCTCATCAATGTCCACCAGAGTGATATCTTTCCCACTGTCCACAAGAGACTTCCTCCCCACTGTCCACCACAGAGATGTCCTTCCCCTGTCCACCACAGGAATGTCCTACCCACTGTCGACCACAGGGAGGTCTTCCCCACCTTCCACCTCAAGGATATCTTCCCCACTTTCCACCACAGAGACATCCTCCCCACAGTCCACCACAGGGAAATCCTCCTCCCTGTTATCCACAGCGATGTCTGCCCCACTCTCCACCAGTGATGTCCTCCCCACTGTCCACAACAGGGATGTCCTTCTCACTGTCCACCAAAAAGTAGTCCTCTCCACTGTCCACCACAGGGATGTCCTCGCCACTGACCACAATAGGGATGTCCTGCTCTGTATCCACCAAAGTGACATCTTCCTCACTGTCCAACACAGAGAAATTCTCACTGTCTGCCACATGGACAACATCCCCATTGTCAACCACAGTGCATCCTCCTCATTGTCCATCACAGGGATATCATCACCACTGTAAACCACAGGGATATCATCCCCATTGTCCACCACAGAAAAGTCTTCTCCACTGTCCACCACAAGGATGCCCTACTCACTGCTCACCACAAAGATGTCCTTGCCACTGTTCACCACAGAAAAATCCTCCCCTCTGTCCACCACAGGGACATCCTCTTCATGGTTCACCACCAGGATATCCTCCTAACTGCCACCACAGGTATGTACTCTTCACTGTCCACCACAGGGAAGCCAACCCAATGTCCACAATGGGGATGTCCTTTTCACTGTTCACCATAGGAACATCCTCCACACTGTTCACCACAGTGATGACCTCCTATGCACCACAGCAAAATCGCCCCACTGTCCTCCACAGAGATGTCCTTTCCACTGTCCACCACAGGGACATCTTCCCCTCTCCACAGCAAGGATATCCTACTGTTTACCACAGAGACACCCTCCCCACTGTCCACCAGAGGGAAGGCCTTCCCTCTGTCCACCACAGAGAAGTTCTTTTCACTGTCCAACACAGAAACGTCCTCCCCACAGCCCACCACTAGGACGTTTTACCCACTGTCCATGACAGTGAAATCTTCCCCATTGTCCACAACAGGGACATCATAACCACTGTCCACCACATGGATGTCCTCCTCACTGTCCACAAGAGGGAAGTCCTCGCAACTGTCCACCACAGTGATGTCCTCCCAATTGTCCACCAGAATGATGTCATGAAGGATTTTCTTATGGTGTACAGGAGGAAATCCCTCTGGTGGACAGTTGAGAGGATGTTACTGTGTTGGACAATGAAAAGGACATCCCTGTGGTGGACAGTGGAGAAGACATCCTGGTTGTACACAGTGTGGAGGATGTCCCTGTGGTGTACAGTGACAAAAATTTCACTGTGGTGGACAGTTGCAAAAAAGCCCTTGTGGACTATGAGGAGGATGTTCCTGTGGTGCACAGAAGAATATTCCTGTAATGGACAGTGGGCAGGATGTTTCTGTGCTGGATAGTGGGGATGATTTCACTGTAGTTGACAGTGGAGAGGATGTCCTTGTGGTGGACAGGGGACAGGACACGACTGTGGTGGACAGTTGAGAGGACACCCCAGTGTTGGACCATGAAGAGGACATCTCTGTGTTTGACAGTGGGAGGGATATCTCCTTGGTGGACAGTGTGAAGGACATCCCTGTTGTGGACAGTTGGGAGGATATTCCTGTGTTGGACAGTGGAGAGTACATCCTTTTGGTTACCAGTGGGAGGACTTCTCTGTGTTGGACAGTAGGGAGGATATCCCATGGTGCACAGTTGGGAGGACATCACTGTGGTGGACAGTGGGAAAGACTTCCCTGTGGTTGACTGTGGGGATGAAATCCATGTCATGGACAGTGGGGAGGACATCCCTATGTTGATCAGTGAAAAGGACATCAGAGTGGTGGAATGTAGGGGGGTTTTCACTGTGGTGGACAATGAGGATGATGTCATTGTGTTGGACAGTTGGGAGGACATCTTTTTGGTGGACAGTTGGGACGACGTCCCTTTGGTAGAGAGTAGGGAGGACTTCCTTGTGGTTGACAGTTAGAAGAACATCTGTGTAATGGCCAGTGCTGAGGTATGTCTTTGTGGTGGACAGTGGAGAGGATTTAACCGTGGTAAACAGCACGGAGGACGTCCTTGTGGTGGACCATGGGGAGGACATTCCTGTAATGCACTGGAGAACATCCCTGTGGTAGACATTGGGGAGAATGTACCTGTGGTGGACAGCGTGTAGATCATCCCTGTGGTGCATGTTGAGGACGATGAATCTGTGGTAAACTCTGGGGAGGACGTACCTCTGGTAGACAGTGAGGAGGACGTCCCTGTACTTGATAGTGGGGAGGATTTTTACTGTGGTGAACAGTAGGGAAGATGTCTTTGTGGGCAGGGGGAAGGATGTTCCTGTGGTACACAGAAAAATGTTCCTGTGGTAGAGAGTGGGAAGGATTTCACTGTGGTGGACAGTGGGGAGGATGTCCTTTTGGTGGACAGTTGGGAAGAAGTTTCTGTGGTGCACATGAGGACATCACTCTGGTGGACAGTGGATATGCGTTTCCTATGTTGGATAGGTGGGAGGACATCCCTGTAGTGGACATTGAGGAGGACATCCCTATGGTGTACAGGAGGATGTCCCTGTGATACACAGTGGCTAGTACATCCAGGTGGTAGACAGTGGGGAGGATTTACCTGTGGTGGACAGTGGGGAAGACGTCGTTGTGGTTAGTGGGGAGGATGTTCCTGTGGTGCACAGAAGGATGTCCATGTTGTAGACATTAAGGAAGACATCCATGTGGTGGACAGTGGGGAGGCCTTCTTTGTGGTGGACAGTGTGAAGAACATCCCTGTGGAGGTCAGTAAGGACAATGCCCCTGTATTGGACATTGGGAAGGATGTCTCTGTGATCAACAGTGCAGAGAATATCCCTGTTGTTTACAATGGGGAGGGCATCCTTGTGGTGGACAGTGAGGGGTTCGTACCTGTGGTGGACAGTGTGGAGGATTTCCCTGTAGTAGACAGTGGGGAGGATGTTCCTGTGGTGCTCAGGAAGACATCCGTGTTGTGGACAGTGGGGAGGATATCTCTTTGGTGGACAATGTGGAGAACACCCCTGTGGTGGAAACTGGGGAGGACATATCTGTGGTGGACAGCAGAACATTCTTGTGGTGGACAGTGGGGAGGACATCTCTTTGGTGGAAAATGGGGAGAACATCCCTGTGTTTCACAAGAGGAAGTTTTTGTGGTGGACATTGTGGAGTATGTCTCTGTGTTGGTGAGGGGGTAGGACATCTATGATCGGGACAGTTGAGGGGAAGACCCTGTGGTGCACAGGAGGATGACATCTGGTTGGAAAGTGTGGAGGATATCCCTGTGGTGGACAGTGTGGAGGTTGTCCCTGTGGTGGTCAGTGGGGAGGATGCCCCTGTGGTGGCCAGTGGTGAGAACATCCCTGTGGTACACAAGAGGTCATTTCTGTGGTGGACAGTGGTGAGAACATCCTTGTGTTGGACAGTGGGGAAGACTTTTCTGAGGTGGACAGTGAAGAGGACATCCCTGTTGTGTACATTGGAGACAATCTTCCTGTGGTGGACTGTGAGGACTATTTCACTGTGGTGGACAGTGCCAAGGATGTCCTTGTGGTGGGCATTTGGGAGGGCGTTCCTGTGGTGCACAGGAGAAAGTCCCTTTGGTGGACAGTTTGATGATGTCCCTGTGGTGGACAGTGAGGAGTTCTTCCCTGTGGTGGATGGTGGGGATGACGTCACTGTGGTGGGCAATGGTGAGAACATCTTTGTGGTAGATAGTTGGGAGGATGTACCTGTGGTGCACAGGAGGACTTCCCTGTGGTGGCTCATGTTGAGGATGTCCCTGTGGTGTTCTGTGTGAAGGACACCCCTGTGCTGGAGAGTGGTGATGACATTTCTATGGTACACTGGAGTATGTCCTTGTGGTGGACAATGGGGAAGACATCACTGTGGTAGATAGTTGAAAGGACGCTTCTGTGGTGGACAGTGGAAATACTGTTCCTGTTGTGGACAGTGGGGAGGACATACCTGTGGTGCACAGGAGGACGTCCTTGTGGTGGACAGTAGGGAGGACATCTCTTTGGAGGACAGTGTGGAGGACGTCCCTATGGTGGTCAGTATGTAGGACACCCCTATGGTGGTCAGTATGTAGGACACCCCTATGGTGGACACTGTGAAGGACATATATGTGGTATACAGGAGGACATTCCTGTGTTGGACAGTGTGGAGGACATCTCTGTTGTGGACAGTGGAAAGGACGTTTTGTGTTGCACAAGAGGATATCCCTGTGGTGGACATTGTGGAGAATGTCTCTGTGTTGTATTGTGGGTAAAACATCTCTGCTCTGGACAGTTGACAGGAAGACCCTGTGCAGCACAAGAGGACAACTTCTCATTGGAAAGTGTGGAGGTCATCCTTGTGGCGGTCAGTGTGAAGTATGCTCCTGTGGTGGACAGAGGTGAGGATGTCCCTGTGGTACACAAGATGATGTTCCTGTGGTTGACAGTTGTGAGAATGTCCCTGTGTTGGACAATGGGGAGGACATCTCTGTGGTGGATAGTGTGGAGGACATCCTTGTGGTTGACAGTGGGAAAGACTTCCCTGTGGTTGACACTATGGAGGACATCCCTGTGGTGGACAGTAGGGAAGACATCCCCATGGTGATCAGTGAGAAGCACATCCCAGTTGTGGAAGGTAGGGAGGACTTTACTGTGGTGGACAATGAAGACAACATCATTGTGTAGGACAGTTGGGAGTACATCCCTTTAGTGGACAGTTGGGAGGACATTACTGTGGTAGACAGTAGGGAGGACTTCCCTGTGGTTGACAGTAAGAACATCCCTGTGATGGCCAGTGCTGAGGATGTATTTGTGTTGAACAGTGGAGAGGATTTAAGTGTCGTGGACAGCATGGAGGATGTCCTTGTGGTGGACCATGGGGAGGACAATCCTGTAATGCAATGGAGGATGTCCCTGTGGTTGTCATTGCAGAGAAAGTTTCTGTGGTGGACAGTGTGAAGGACATCATTAGGTGGACGTTCTAGAGGATGACTCTGTGGTAAACAGTGGAGAGGATGTACCTGTGGTGGACAGTGGGAAGGACATGCCTGTGGTTGACAGTGGGGAGGATTTTACTGTGCTGAACCTTGGGAAGGACGTCCTTGTGGACAGTGGGAAGGATGTTCCTGTGGTGCACAGAAAAATGTCTTTGTTGTAGACAGTCGGGTGGATTTCACTGTGGTGAGCAGTGGGGAGGAATTTTCTGTGGTGGAGATTGAGAAAAGCATCCCTATGGTCAACTTTGGGGAGAATATCCCTGGGGTGGACAGTGTGGAGGACATCCCTATGGTGGACAATTGGGAGGAAATCCCTGGGGTGGACAGTGGGGAGGAAATCCCTGGGGTGGATAGTGGGGAGGATGTCTCTTTGGGGGACAGTCAGGAAAACTTCTCTGAGTTAGACAGCAGAGAGTATTTCCATGTGGTGGACTGTGGGGACGATGTCCCTTTGGTGGATAGTGGTGAGGACATTTCTGTGGTGGACAATTAGGAGGACATTAATGTTTTGGACAATGGGGAAGACATCACTGTTGTGGACAATGGGGAGTACATTCCTTTGGTGAACAGTGCGGAGGACATCCTTGTGGTAGGCAGTGGGGAGGACATCACTGTGGTGGACACTGGGGAGGACATCTCTGCAGTAGAGAGTGGATAATCGTCCCTCAGGTGGACAGTGGGTAGGACATACCCGTAGTTGACAGTGAAAAAGAAATCCCTGTGTTGGACAATGGGGAGGATGTATTTCTGGTGGACAGTGGGGAGGATTGCAATGTGATGGAATGTAGGGAAGATATTTTTGTAGTGGACTGTGGTGAGGATGTATCTGTGGTGCACAGAAGGATGTCCCTGTGGTGGGCAGTGGGGAAGATGTCCCTGTGTTGGAGAATGAGGAGGACGTCCCTGTTGTGGACAGTGGGGAGGATTTTTCTGTAGTGACAGGTAGGAGGACATTCCTGTGGTGGACAGTGAAAAAGACATCCCTTTCTTGGACTGTTAGGAGGACATCCCTGTAGTGTATAGTAGTGAGGAGATTTCTTGGTGGACAGTTGGGAATATGTTCCTGAGGTGGAGAGTGGAAAAACTTAGAATGTGTTGGACAGTGGGGCATATGTCTTTGTGAAAAGTAGGGAGGAACTTTTGGTGGTGCACAGGAGCATGTCCCTGTGGTGGACAGTACAGAGGACATCTTTTTGGTGGACAGTGAGGAGGACGTCTCTGTGGTGGACAGTGGGGAGGATGTCCCTGTGATGGACAGTGGGAAGAACATCCCTGTGGTGAACATTGGAAAGGACCTCCTTGTGGTGGACAGTGAGGAGGACATTTTGTGGTGGACAGAGGGAGGACTTACCTGTGGTAGACATTGGGAAGGATCTCCATGTGGTAGACTGTGAAAAGTACATTCCTGTGGTGGACAGTGGGAAGGATTTCCCTGTTGCTGAAAGTGAGGAGAACATCCCTAGAGTGAACAATGGGGAGGACATTTTTACACAGTAGGGAGGATTCAAATGTGGTGGACATTAAGGACTAAGACCCTGTATTGGACCGTGAGTAGGACGTTGCTCTGATGCACAGGAGTATGTTCCTTTGGTGGATAGTGAGGAGGACATCCCTATGGAGGACAGTGAGTAGGAGGTCCCTGTGGTGGATATTGGGGAGGACTTCCATGTGGTGGACAGTGGTGAGGACTTCTTTGTGGTGGACAGTGGGAAGAATGTCCCTGTGGTGGACTGTGGAGAGGACATGTATGTCTTGGACTTTGGGGAAGACATCCCTGTGATATACAGTGAGGAGGACATCCCTCTAGAGGACAGTGGGGAGAACATCCCTGTGGTGGACAGTGGGGAGGATTTCTATGTGGTAGAAAGTGAGGAGGATGTTTCTCTGGTTGACAGTGTGGTGGATGTCCCCTGGGTGGACAGTAAGAACAAACCCATGGTAGACAGTGGGGAGGATATTTCTTTGGCTGACAGAGAGAAGAACATCCCTGAGGTGGACCGAGGAGAGGATGTCTTTGTGGTGGACAGCTGAGAGGATGTCATTGTGGTGGACAGTGGTGAGAATATACCTGTGGTGCAAAGAAGAATGTACTTGTGGTGGACAGTTGGGAGGACATTGCTGTGCTGCACAGGAATACATACTTCTAGTGGACAGTGTGGACGATTTCTCTGTGGTGAACATTGAGGAGCACGTCCCTCTGTTGGACATTGGGGAGGACTTTTCTGTGGTGGACACTGAAGAAGACATCCCTGTGGTGGATGTGAGGAAGACATCTTTGTAGTGGACATTAAAGAGGACTTCCCTATAGTGGATAGTGAGAGGACTTCCCTGTAATAGACATTCTGAAGGATTTCTTTTGTGGGGAACATGAGGACTTCCCCATCATGGACAGTAAGAAGGACATTTTGTTGTGGACAGTGGTAAGGGTGTCCCTGTTGTGTACAGTGAGAAGGATATCCCTGTGGTGGACAATGGAGAGGACATCCTTGTGGACAGTGGGAAGGATGTTCCTGTGGTGCACAGAAAAACGTCATTGTGGTAGAGAGTGAAGAGGATTTCTCTGTGATGGAGAGTGGGGAGGACATCCCTTTGGTAAACAGTGTGGAGGACATCTCTATGGTGGAATGTGAGGAGGACGTCCATGGGTGAACAGTGGGAAGGACATCTCTGTGGTAGATTGTTGGGAGGATTTAACTATGGTAGACAGTGGTGAGGATGCCTTTGTGAAAAGTGAGGACTTTCCTGTGTTGCACAGGAGGACATTCCTTTTGTGGACAGTGGATAGGATCTCCCTGTGGTGGAGATTACGTCAGATTTCTCTGTGGTGAAAAGTGGGGAAGACATCTCTGTGGTGCACAGGAAGAAGACCTTGTTGTGTACTGTGGGGAGGAAACCCCTGTGGTGGACAGTAGAAAGGATGTCCCTGTGGTGGACAGTACAGAGGATATCCCTATGGTTAACAGGAGGATGTCCCTGTGATGGACAGTAGGGAGAACACCCAGGTGGGAGTCAGTGGGGAGGATTTCCCTGTGGTGGACAGTGGGAAGGATATCCCTTTCTTGGACAGTGTGGAGGATGTCCTTCTTGTGGTCAGTGGGGAGGACGCCCCTGTGGTGGACAGTGGGGAGTACGTTCTTGTGGTATACAGGAGTATGTCCCTTTTGTGTACAGTGTGGAGGACATTGCTGTGGTGGACAATGTGGAGACATAACTGTGGTGCACAGTGGGGAGGATGTAATTTTGGTGGACAGTGTGGAGGATATTCCTGTGGTGGTCAATGGGTAGGATGCCCTTGTGGTGGACAGTGGGGAGGACATCTCTGTGGGACACAAGATGAGGTATTTATGGTAGACAGTGTGGAGGATGTTCCTGTGGTAGACTGTGAAAATTATGTTTCTTTGGTGGACAGTGAGTAGGAAATCCCTGTGGTGGACAGTGCGGAGGACATCCCTCTGGTGGACAGTGAGAAGCATGTGTCTGTGGTGAAAACTGGCGAGGACATCCCTGTTGTGGACAGTGAGGAAGACTTCCCTGTGGTGGACATTGGGAAGGAAGTTGCTGTGTTGCACAGTCATTTGTCCCTGTTGTGGACAGTGTGGAGGATTTCCCTGTGGTGGAAAGTGAGGAGGATATCCCTGTGTTGAACAATGAGACGGATGTCCATATTGGGCAGTGGGGAGGACTTCCATGTGGTGGACAGTGGGTAGGATGTCCTTGTGGTGGACATGGGGGAGATCGTTCCTGTGATGGACAATGAAAAGGACATACCCATTGTGGACAGTGGGGTGGACTTCCCTGTGGTGGACAGTGAAAGCACAACCCTGTGGTGACAGTTAGAAGGATATCCTGGAAGTGGTCAATGACAGGAGGAGGATATCCTTGTGGACAGTGGAGAGGACTACACTCTGGTGAACAATGAGAAGGATATCCCTCTGGTTGACAGTGCAGAGAATGTCCATGTGGTGGACAGTAGCGAGGATATCTCTCTGGTTTACAGTGGGGAGGCCATACCTTTGGTGGACTGTGAATAGGACGTTACCATTGTGGACAGTGAAGTGGTTTTCCCTGTGGTGGATAGTGGGAAGGATGTCCCTGTTGTGGACAGTGGGGAGGACATCCATGAGCTGAACAGTTGGGAGGGCATCCATGTGGTGAACAGTGGGGAGGACTTCCCTGTGGTGGGCCATGATGAGGAAATCCCTGTGGTTGACATTGGGGAGGACGTCCCTGTGGTGGACAGTGAGAAGTATTTCACCGTGGTCAAAAGTGGGAAGGACATCCTTGTGGTGGACATTGTGGAGAATCTACTTGTGGTTCACAGGAGGACGTCCTTCTGGTGGACAGTAGGAGGACGTCTCTATGGTGGACAGTGGAAAGGACGTACCTTTGGTGGACAGAGGGGAGAATTCCACTTGTGAATAGTTGAGAGGATGTCCTTATGTTGGACAGAGAAGAGGACATCTCTGTGGTAGACAGTGTGGAGGACGTCCCTGTGTTGTTGAATGTGGAGGATGCTCTATTAGTGGACAGTGGGGAGTACATTTCTGTGGTGGACAGTGGGGAGGAAATCCCTGTGGTGCACAGTGGGAAGGACATTCCAGTGGTGGACAGTGGTAAAAACTTCCCTGTGGTGGACAGTGAAAAGAACATTCCTGTGGTGGACAGTGGGGAGCAGGTCTCTGTGGTGGACAGATTTAATGACATCCCTATGCTCGACAGTGAAAAAAATCCCTGTCGTGGACAGTGGGGAGGACTTTCTTGTGTTGGAGTGTGGGAAGAACTTTTCTTTTGTGGAGAGTGAGGAGCATGTCCCTGTGGTGGATAGTGGGGAGCATGGCCTTTGGTGGACAATGGGGAGGATATCCCTGTGGTTTACTGTGGAGAAAACATACCTGTGGTTGTCAGTGAGGAGGACGTCCCTGTGGTGCACAGTGTGGAAGCTTTTTCTTTGGTGGACAGTGATGAGGACACCCCTGTGGTGAACAGTGGGAAGCACATCTCTGTAGAGGACAGTGGAAAAGACTTTCCTGTGGTGGTGCGTGGTGAGGACATCCCTGTGGTGGACAGTGGGCAGGAGATTTCTGTGGTGGAGATTAAGCAGGACGTCCCTGTGGTTTACAGTGAAGAGGATGTCCTGTGGTGGCCAGTGGGGAGGATATCCCTAAGGTTTACAGTTGAAAGGAGTTTTCTGTGGTGGACAGCGGCGAGATTGTCTCTGTCATAAACAGTGGAGAGAACATTCCTGTGTTGGAGAGTTGGGAGAACAACCGTAGGTGGACAGTGGGTGACTTCCCTCTTGTGAACAGTGAGGAGGATATCCCTGTGGTGGACAGCGGGGAGTACGTTCCTGTGGTGCACAGAATGATGTCCCTGTGGTGGAGAGTAAGAGGATATCCTTGTTGTAGACAGTGCATAGGACATCTCTGTGGTGGACAGTGAGGAGGACATCCTTGTGGTGGACAGTGGAGAGGACATCCCTCTAGTTGACAGTGAGGAGAACATGTATTTGGTAGACAGTTGAAAGAACATCACTGTTGTCAACAGAAGGACGTCCCTGTGGTGGACAGTGAGAAGTATATCCCTGTGGTGGACAGAGCAGAGGACAGCTCTGTGGTGGAAAATGAGGAGGATTTCTGTATGGTGGATAGTGGGGAGCACATTCTTGTAGTGAACAGTGGGGAGGACTTCACTGTGGTTGTCAATGAGAAGAACATCCCTGTGGTAAACAGTGGGGAGGACACCCATGTGGTCGATAGTGGGGAGGATGTACATTGGTGGACAGTGGGGAGGACTACCCTGTGGTGGACAGTGGAAAAGACTTCCCTGTGGTGAACAGCAGGGATTATTTCACTGTGGTGGACAGTTGGGAGGACATCACTCTTATGGAAAGTGCTATGTATGTACCTGTGTTGCATAGTGGGGAAGACATCCCTGTGGAAGGACATGCTTCTGGTGGGCAGTCAGGAGGACATTTCTATGGTACACAGAGAGACATCCCTTTGGTGAATGGTGAAAAGACGTCTTTGTGGTGGACAGTGAGAAGGCCTTCCCTGTGGTGGACAGTGAAGAGGACTACCCTGTGCTGACACTTAGGAGGATATCCCAGTGGTTGTCACTGAGGCGGATGTTCCTGTTGTTGACAGAGGGGGGATTTTTCTATGGTAGACAGTGTGGAGGACATCCTTAGGTGGGCAGTGAGTAGGATATCCTTGTGGTGGAAAGTGGGGAAGACTTTTCTGTGGTGGACTGTGAGGAGGATATCCCTGTGGTTTACAGAGGGTATGATATCCCTGTGGTAGAAAGTGAGGAGGATGCCCTGTGGTGGACAGTGAGGAGGTTTTACCTGTGGTGGACAGTGTGGAGGATCTATCTGTGGTCATCAGTGGGGAGGAAACCCCTGTGGCAGACAGTGGTGAGGACGTCCCTGTGGTAAACAGGAGGATGTCTCTGTGGTGGACAGTGAGGAGGACATCACAGTTGTGGTCAGTAAGGAGGACTCTTTTGTGGTGGACAGTGGGAAGGATGTCCCTGTGGTGTACACTGAAGATGACATCCCTATGTTAACAGTGAGAAGGACATCTCATTGGAGGACAATGAGGAGCATGTCCTGTGGTGCACAGTAGAAAAAATTTTTCTGTGTTGGATATTTGGAGTACAGTCATGTAATGGAAGTGTGTAGGACATCTCTGTGGTGTACAGTGAGGAGGACATCTCTGTGATGGACAGTGGGGAATTTGTCCATATGGTGGACAGTGGGGAGGACATCCCTGTGGTTTATAGTTTGGAGGACATACCTGTGGTGGACAGTGAGGAAGATGTGCTTGTGGTGGACAGTGGGTAGCATTTTCCTGTAATGGACAGTGGGAAGGATGTCCCTGTTGATGACTGTGGGGAGGATTTCACTTTGATGGACATTGCGGAGGATGTCCTTTTGGTGGGCAGTGGGGAGTACATTCCTGTGGTGGACAGTGGGGAGCACATGTCTGTGGTGGAGAGTGGGGAGGACATACTTGTGGTGGACATTTGGGAAGGCTTCACTGTTTGGACCATGAGGAGGATGTTCCTGTGGTGGACAGTTGGGAGGGTGTCCCTGTGGTAGACAATGTATAGGAAATCTCTGTGGTGGACAGTGGAGTAGACTGTCCCTGTGGTGGACAGTGGGAAAAATGTCACTGTGGTGCACAGGAGAATGTACTTGTGGTAGACAGTGTGGAGGATGCTGCTTTGTTGCACAGGAGTATGTCCTTCTGTACTCCTCTATGTAAGATTTTTGGTGGACATTGAGGAGGACATCCCTTTGTTGGACATTGGGCAGGACTTTCCTGTGGTGGACCCTGAAGAAAACATCCCTGTGGTGGACAGTTAGGAAGACATCCCTGTGTGAACAATGAGGTGGACTTCACTATATTAGACAGTGAGGAGGACTTCCCAGTTGTGGGCAGTTGGGAGGAAATCACTGAGGTGGACAGTGGGAAAGACTTTCATGTGGTGGAAAGTGGGGAGGATATTCCTGTTGTGGAAAGTGACAAGGACATCTCTGTGGTGGACAATGGTGAGGACTTCCCATTGGTGGACAGTGGGGAAGACTTTTTTCTGGTAGACAGTGAGGAGGAATTTGGCATGGTGGACAGTGGGGAGGATGGCCCTGTGGTGGAGAGTGGGGAGGAAATCACTTTGGTGGACAGTTGTGAGGACATCCCTGTGGGGGGGAATGTGAGAAGGATGTCATTCTTGTGGACAGTGGAGCTGACATCATTGTGGTGGACAGTGAGAAGAATATCCCTCTAGTGGACAATGGAGAGGACATCCCTTTGGTTTTCAGTGGGGAGTACATACCTTTGGTGGACCATGAGGAGGACGTCACTGTTGTGGACAGTGAAGTGGTTGTCCCTGTGGTGGATAGTGTGAAGGATGTCCCTGTGATGGACAGTGGGGAGGACATCCATGAGCTGGACAGTTGCAAGAACATCATGTGGTGAACAGTTGGGAGGTATTCCCTGTGGTGGACCATGACGAGGAAATCCCTGTGGTTGACATTGGGGAGGACGTATCTGTGGTGGAAAGTGAGAAGGATTTCACTGTGGTCTACAATGGGAAGAACTATCTTGTGTTGGGAATTGTGGAGGACCTTCCTGTGGTTCACAGGAGGACGTCCCTCTGGGGGACTGTGGGAGGACGTCTCTATGGTGGACAGTAGAAAGGACATACGTTGGGTTGACAGAGGGGAGAATTTCACTGGTGGACAGTGGAGAGTATGTCCCTATGATGGACAGGGAAGAGAATATCTCTGTGGCAGACAGTGTGCAGGACGTCCCTGTGTTGTTGAATGTGGTGGATGCTCCTTTAGTGGACAATGGGGAGTACATTTCTGTGGTGGACAGTGGGGAAGATATTCCTGTGGTGAACAGTCGTGAGGACATCCTGGTGGTGGACAGTGAGGAAAACTTCCCTGTGGTGGACAGTGAGGAGGACATCCCTGTGGTAGTCTGTGGGGAGCATTTCTCTCTGGTGGACATAGGTGAAGACATCACTATGGTGGATATTGAAAAGGAAATTCCTGTCATGGACAGTAAGGAGGACTTTCCTTTGTTGGAGAGTGGGGAGGACTTTTCTGTGGCATACAGTGAGGAGGATATCCCTGTGGAGGATAGTGGAGAGCATGTCATTTTGGTAGACAATGGGGAGGGTATCCCGGTGGCTTACAGTGGAGAAAACATACCTGTCATTGACAGTGAAAAGGACGTCTCTGTGGTGCACAGTGGGGGGAATTTTTCTCTGTGGAGGACAGTGTTAAAGAATTTCTGTGGTGTATCGTGGGTAGGACATCCCTGTGGTGGATAGTGGGTAGGACATATCTGTGGTGGAGAATAAGCAGGACGTCTCTGTGGTGTACAGTGAAGAGGATGTCCTGTGGTGGCCAGTGGGGAGGATATCCTTATGGTTTACAGTGGGGAGTACATCACTATGGTGGACAGTGTGGATGACGTCCCTGTGGTGGACAGTGGAAAAAAGTTTTCTGTGGTGGACAGCAGCAAGATTCTCTCTGTTGTCAACAGTGGGGAGAACGTCCCTGTGGTGGACAGTGGGGCGAATTCCCTGTTGTGTTCATTGAGGATGATATCCCTGTGGTGGACAGTGGGGAGTATGTCCCTGTGGTGAACCCAATGAAGACCCTGTGTTGGAGTGTAAGAGAACGTCCTTGTAGTGGAGAGTGCAGAGGACATCTATGTGGTGGACAGTGAGGAGGACGTCCTTGTGGTGGACAGTGTAGAGGACATCCCTGTAGTTGACAGTGGGGAAAACATGTATTTGGTAGATAGTTGGGAGGGCATGCCTGTTATGAACAGAAGGACGTCCCTGTGGTGGACAGAGTGGAGGACATCTCTGTGGTGGAAAGTGAGGAAGATGACCCTATGGTAGATGGTGGGGAGTACGTTCATGTAGTCGACAGTGGGAAGGACCTCACTGTGGTGGTCAGTGAGAAGAACATCCCTGTGGTAAACAGTGGGGAGGACCCCATGTGGTCGATAGTGGAAAGGACGTCCATTGGTGAACGGTGGGGAGGACAACTTTGTGGTGGACAGTGGGGAAGACTTCCCTGTGGTGAACAGCATGGAGGATTTCACTGTGGTGGACAGTTGAGAGGACATCCCTGTGGTAGAGAGTTAAAAGGAAATCACTCTTGTGGAAAGTGCTATGTATATACCTGTGGTGCACAGTGGGCAGGACATCTCTGTGGTGGACATTGGGAAGGACGTCCCTGTGGTGGACAATGGGGAGACATCCTTCTGGTGGGCAGTCAGGAGGACATTTCTATGGTGCACAGAGGGACATTCCTGTGGTGGACAGTGAAAAGAAAGTCTTTGTGTTGGACAATGAGAAGGACTTCGCTGTAGTGGACAGTGGGGAGGACATGGCTGTGGTGGACAGTGGGCAGGAAATCTCTGTGGTTGACAGGGTGGAAAATGTCCCTGTGGTGGTCAGTAAAAAGGACACCCCTGTGGTGGAGAGCAGGGAGGATGTCACTGTGGTGCACAATAGGACAACCCTGTGGATGACATTGTGGCGGACATCACTTTGGTAGACTCTTGGGAGGATTTCTCTGTGATGAACAGTAAGGAAGACATCCCTGTGGTGGACAGTGGAAAGGACATCCCTGTGGCGAAAAGTAGAAACGATTTCACTGTAGTGGACAGTGGGGTGGATATCCTTGTTGTGGGCAGTGGGGAGGATATATGTGTGGTGGACAGTGCAGAGGACATCTCTGTGGTGGACAGTTAGGAGGATGTCACTGATGTCAACAGTTTGGAGGATGTCTTTGTGGTGAACAGTAGAACGTCCCTTTGGTGTACAGTGTGGAGGATGTCCCAGCGGTTGTCAGTGGGAAGGACACCCCTGTAGTGAACAGTGTTGTGGACATCCTTGTGGTGCACAGTAGGAGGACTGTGTGGTGGAGAGTGGGGTGGATGTCACTTTGGTGCAAAAAGGACATCCTATTTTTGGACAGTGGGGAGGACAACTCTTTTGTGGACAGTGGGGTGAGTTTGCTGTGGTGCACAGGAGGACATCCCTGTGGGGAAGAGTTTGGAGGATGTTCCTGTGCTGAACAGTGAAAAGGACATTCTTGTGGTGACAGTGAGTAAGAAATATCTATAGTGGTCAATGAGGAGGATGTCCCTGTGGTGGACTTTGTTAGGACATTTCTGTGGTAAACAGGGAGGAGGACATCCCTGTGGTGAACAGTGAGAAGGACATCCCTGTGGTGGATAGTGAGGAAGATGTTTCTGTGGTGGAGAGTGGGAGGATATCCATGTGGTGGACAATGAGTAGGATATCTCTGTTGTAGACGGTGAGGAGGAAGTCTCTGTGATGGACAGTCTGGAGGTTATCACTAAGATGGACAGTGGGGAGGATTTCCCTGTGGTGGACAGCAGGAAGGATGTCCCTGTGGGTGACTATGTGGAAGTTTTCACTGTGGTGGACAATGGGGAGGACATCCTTGTGGTGGATAGTGGGAAAGACGTTACTGTGGGGCACAGAAGGACGTCCCTGTGGTGGTCAGTAAAGAGGACGCACCTTTGGTGGACAGTGGGAAGGCCGTCCCTGTGGTACACAAGAGGATATCCCTGTGGTGGACAATGAAGAGGACGTCCCTGTTGTGCACAGTGGGGACGATTTTTCTTTGATGGACAGTGGGGAGAGTGGGAGCACATATCTGTGGTTGACAATGTGGAAGAAATCACTGTGGTGGACAGTGTAAAGGAAATCACTTTGTTGGACAGTAGGGAAGACTTTCCTGAGGTGGAAAGTTGGGAAAACATCCCTGTGGTGTACATTGGAGAGTATGGTCCTGTGGTGAACAGTGAGCAGGATTTCATTGTGGTGGACAGTGGTGAGGATGTTCTTGTGGTGGGCAGTGGGGAGGACTTTCCTGTCATGGTCAATAAGTAGGACGCCCCTATGGTTGACAGTGGGGATTCTCTCTGGTGGACAGTGAAGCGGGCATCCCTGTGGACAGTGAGGAAGACATATCTATGGTGGTCAATGAGGAGGACGTCCCTGTGGCAGAGAGTGTGGAGGAATTTTCTGTGGTGGACAATGGGGAGGACATCACTGTGGTGGACAGGCGCAAGCACATCTCTGTGTTGGACAGTGAGGAGTATGTCCCTGTGTTGGACTGTGGAGAAGAGTTTCCTGTGGTGAACAGTGTGGAGGACATACCTTTGGTGGACTGCTGTTAGGACATGTCTGTTGTAAACAGTGAGGAGGTTGTCTCTGTGGTTGATAGTGCAGAGAATAGCCTTGTGGTTTACAGTGGGGAGGACATCTTTTGGTGGACAATGAGGGGTATGTTCCTGTAGTGGACAGTGGAGAGAATTTCCCCATGGAGGACAGTGAGAAGGATGTCCCTGTGGTGGACAGTAGGGAGGACATCATTATGGTGGACAGTTGGGAGGACATCCCTGTGTTGGACAGTGGGGAGGGTGTCCCTGTGGCGGATAATGGGGAAGATTTCACTGTGATAGACAGTGGGTAGGACATCCTTGTGGTGGACAGTGAGGGAAATGTTCCTGTGGTGGACAATGGAAAGGAAATCTCTGTGGTGGACAGTGGGTCGATTTGGCTGTTGTGCACAGAAGGTCATCACTGTGGTGAAGAGTGTGGAGGATGTTCCTGTGGTGAACAGTGAAAAGGATGTCTGAATTGTGGACAGTGGAGTGGACTTCGCTGTGGTGGACATTGAAGAGGACATTTCTGTGGTGACAGGAGGATATCCCAGTGGTGGTCAATGAGGAGGACATCCCTGTGGTAGACAGTGAGGAAGACTTTTCTGTGGTTGACAGTGGGGAGGATATCCCTGGCGTTTACAGTGGGGATGATTTCCCTTTGGTGGACAGTAGGGAGGTTGTCCCTGTGATGGACAGTGAGGAGGATGTCTCTGGGTTGGACAGTGGGGAAGATGTTCCATTTGTGGATACTGAGCATGGCATCCTTGTGGTGGATAGTGTGGAGGATGTCCCTGTGGTGGATTGTGGTGAGAACGTCCCTGTGGTAAACAGGAGGATGTCCCTGTGGTGGATAGTGGAAAAGAAATCGCAGTTGTGGTCTGTAAGTAGGACTCCTTTGTGGTAGACAGTGAGAAGGATGTCCCTGTTTTACACAGGAGAACTATATTTGTGGTGGAGAGTGTGGAGGACATCTCTGTGGCGGACAGTGGGGAGGACATCCGTGTGGTGTACAGTGAACAGGACAACCCTGTTGTATCAGTGAGAATGACATACCTGTGTTGGACAATAAGGTGGTGCAGTAGAAAAAAATTTTGTCGTGGAAAGTGGAGAGGACATCCCTGTGGTGGACAGGTCAGACCATATCTCTGTGGTGGACAGTGACAGAACATTTTTGTGATGGACAATGGGAGTACATTCATATGGTGGACAGTGTGTAGTGCATCTCTGTGGTGGAGAGTGAGGAAAAAGTCTCTGTGATGGACAGTGGGGAGGTTGTCCATGTGGTGGACAGTGGGGAGGACATTTCTCTGGTTTACAGTGGGGAGGACATACCTGTGGTGGACAGTGAAGATGACGTCCTTGTGGTGGACAGTGGAGAGGATTTCCCTGTGATGGGCAGTGGGAAGGATGTCCCTGTTGTTGACTGTTGGGAGGATTTCACTGGTGGACATTGTGGAGGATGTCCTTGTGGTGGGCAGTGAGGAGGATGTTTCTGTGGTGCACAGGAAGACATACCTGTGGTGATCAGTAAGGAGGATGGCCCTATGGTTGACTGTGGGAAGTACATTCCTGTGATACACAGAAGGACTCCCTGTGGTGGTCAGTGGGGAGAACATATCTGTGGTGGATAGTGGGCAAGACGCACTTGTGATCAATAGTGAATAGAACATCCCTGTGGTGAAAGTGAGGAGGACATCCCTGTGGTGCACATTGGAAAAAAATTTTCTGTGGATGACAGTGGAGAGAACATCACTGTTGTGGTCTCTGGGGACCACATATCTGTGGTGGACAATGGAGAGGACATCCCTGTATTGGACAGTGAGATGGACATCACTGTGGTGGACAGTGAGAAAGATGTATCTGTGGTGGACAGTGGGAGGACATACATGAGGTGGACAGTGGGTAGGACATCTCTGTGGTGGACTGTGAGGAGGACATCTCTGTGATGGACAGTGGGGAGGTTGTCCCTGTCGTGGACAGTGAGGAGAACATCCCTGTGGTTTACAGTGGAGAGGACATACCTGTGATTGAGAGTGAAGAGCATGTCCATGTGGCGGACAGTGGGGAGGATTTCCCTGTAGTGGACAGTGGAAAGGATGTCCCTGTAGTTTACTGTGGGGATGTTTTCACTGTGGTAGACAGTGTGGATGACATTCTTTTGGTGGGCAGTAAGAAGGGCGTTACTGTGTTCCACAGGAGGACGTCACTGTGGTGTTCAGTAAGGAGGAAGCACCTTTGGTGGACATTGGGAAGGATGTCCCTTTGGTACACAGGAGGGCATCTCTGTGGTGGACAATGAGGAGGATGTCCCTGTTGTGCACAGTGGGGAGGATTTTTCTTTGGTGGACAGTGGGTAGCACATCTCTGTGGTGGACAGTGTGGAGGAGATGCCTGTGGTGCACAGTGAGGAAAATGTCCCTGTGGTGGATAGTCGGAAGGACGTCCTCTTTTACACAGGAGGACATTCCTGTGATAGAGGGAGGGGAGGACATCTCTGTGGTGGACAGTGGGGAGGACGTACCTGTGGTAGACAGTGAAGAGGACATTCCTGTGGTAACAGCGAGGACATCCCTGTGGTGAACAATGAGGAGGACGTTTTGTGGTGCACAGTAGAAAAAATTTTCTGTGATGGACAGTGGGGAGGACATCCCTGTGGTGGAGAGTGAGGACCATATCTCTGTGTGATCAACAGTGAGGAGGACTTTTGTGGTGGACAATGGGGAGTACATCCATGTGGTGGACAGTGTTTAGAACATCTTTGTGGTGGACAGTGTGGAGTACATCTATCTGAAGGAAAGTGGGGAGGTTGTCCATGGGGTGGACAGTTGGGAGGACTTCACTGTGGTGGACAGTGAGGAGGACATCCCTGTTTTACACATGAGAAATTTCCTGTGGTTAAGTGTGTGGAGGACATCTCTGTGTTGGACAGTAGGGAGGATGTTTCTGTGGTGTACAGTGAAGAGGACATCCCCATGGTAACAGTGAGAAGGACATACCTGTGGTGGACACTGAGCAAGACATCATGTGGAGCACAGTAAAATAAATTTTTCGGTGGTGCACAGTGGGGAGGACATCCCTGTGGTGGAGAGTGGGGACCATATCTCTGTGATGAACAGTGAGGAGGACCCTTTTGTGGTGGACATTGGGGATTAAATCCATGTGGTTGACAGTGTGTAGGACATCTCTGTGGTGTACAGTGAGGAGGGTGTCTCCATGATAAACAGTCAGGAGGTTGTTCATGTGGTGGACAGTGAGGAGAGTATCCCTGTGGTTTACAGTGGGGAGGACATACCTGTGGTGGACAGTGAGGAAGACGTCCTTGTGATGGACAGTGGGGAGGATTTCCCTGTGATGGACAGTGGGTAGGATGTCCCTGTTGTTGACTGTGGGGATTATTTTACTGTGGTGGATATTGCAGAGGACGACTTTGTGGTGGGCAGTGGGGAGGACATTCCTGTGGTGCACAGGAGGATGTCCCTGTGGTAATCAGTAAGGGGGATGCACATGTGTTGGACAGTGGGGAGCCATCTCTGTGGTGGATAGTGGGCAAGACGCCCCTGTGATGGTCAATGAAGAGAACATCCCTGTGGTAACAGTGAAAAGGACATCCCTGTGGTGCACAGTGGAAAAGATTTTTTGTGGAGGACAGTGGGGAGTACATCCCTGTGGTGGTCAGTGGGGACCACATCTCTGGGGTGGACAATGGAGAGGACATCCCTCTGGTAGACAGTGAGGAGGATGTCCCTGTGGTGTATAGTGGAGAGCATATCCTTTTGGTGGGCAATGGGTAGGACATCCCTGTGGTTTACAGTGGAGAGTAAATACCTGTGGTGGACAATGAGGAGGTCATCACTGAGGTGTACATTGGAAATAATTTTCCTGTGGTGGAGAGTGGGAAGGACATTCCTGTTGTGGACAGTGGGTAGGACATTTCTTTGGTGGACCGTCAGCAGGATGTTTCTGTGGTGTACAGTGAAGAGGATGTGCTGTGGTGGCCAGTGTAGAGGATATTCCTATGGTTTGCAGTCGGGAGTACATCCCTGTGGTGGACCCTGTGGATGACATCTCTGTGGTGAACAGTGGAAAGGATTTTTCTGTGATGGACAATGGGAAGATTGTCTCTGTCATGGACAGTGGCTAGAATGTCCCTGTGGTGGACAGCTTGGAAGACAATCGTTGGTGGAGAGTGGGGTGACTTCCCTGTTCTGGACAGTGAGGAGGACATCCCTGTGGTCGACAGTTGGAGGATGTCCCTGTGGTGCACAGAAGGATGTCCCTGTGGTGGAGAGTAAGAGGATGTCCTTGTGGTGGACAGTACAGAGGACATCCCTGTGGTAGACAGTGGGGAGGACATTTTTGTAGTTGACAGTGGGGAGAACATGTATATGGTAGACAGTTGGGAGGACAGCCCAGCTGTGAACAGAAGGACATCCCTGTGGTTGAAAGTGAGGAGGATGTCCCTATGGTGGAGAGTGGGGAGGATGTCCATGTAGTCGACAATGGGGAGGACTTCACTGTGGTGGACAGTGAGAAGAACATCCATGTGGTAAACAGTGGGGAGGACATTTGTGTGATTGACAGTGTGGTGCACGTCCATTGGTGGACAGGGGGGAGAACTACTTTGTAGTGGACAGGACTTACCTGTGGTGAACAGAAGGGAGGATTTCACTGTGGTGGACAGTTAGGAGGACGTCCCTGTGATGGACAGTTAAAAGGACATCACTGTGGTGGAAAGTGTGATGTATGTACCTGTGGAGCATAGTGGGGAAAACATCCCTGTAGAGGACAATGGGAAGGAAATCCCTGTGGTAAACAGTGAAAAAGACCTCCTTCTGGTTGGCAGCCTGGAGGACTTTTCTGTGGTGCACAGAGGGACACCCCTATGGTGGACAGTGGAAAGGAAGTCTCTGTGGTGGACAGGGAGAAGGACTTCCCTGTGGTGGACAGTGGGGAGGACATTACTCTGGTGCACAGGAGAATGTCTTTGTTGTGCACAATGTAAAGGACATTGCTCTGGTGGACAGTGTGGAAAATGTCCCTGTGGTGGTCAGTAAGGAGGATGCCCCTGTGGTGGATGGTGGGGAGGTTGTCCCTGTAGTACACAGGAGGACTTCCCTTTGGTGGACAGTGGGGAGGACATCCCTGTGGTCACTGTAGGGAGGATTTTCCTGTGGTGAACAGTGAGGAGGACATCCCTGTGGTGGACAGTGGGAAGGATGTCTCTGTGGTGGACAGCGAAGAGGATTTCACTGTAGTGGACTGTTAGGTAGATGTCCTTGTTATGTGCAGTGGGGAGGATGTCGCTATGGTGGACAGTGCAGAGGACATCTCTGTGGTGGACATTGAGAGGGGCGTCCCTGTTGTGGACAGCTGGGAGGCCATTCCTGTGGTGGACAGTGTGGAGGATGTCCCTGTGGTGTTCTGTGGGGAGGATACCCCTGTGGTGGACAATGGTAAGGACTTCCTTTTGGTACACAGGAGGACGTCCCTGTGGTGGACAGTGAAATAGACATCACTTTGGTGGACAGGAGGACATCCTGATAATGGACATTGGGGAGGATTCCCCTCTCATGGACAGTGGGGAGGACAACTCTTTTGTGGACAGTGGGGTGAGTTTGCTGTGGTGCACAAGAGGATGTCCCTGTGGGGAAAAGTTTGGAGGATGTCTCTGTGCTAGACAGTAAAAAGGATGTTCCTGTTGTGGACAGTGGGAAGGATGTTCCTGTAGTGGACAGTGGGGAGGACTTCGCTGTGAATGACAGTGAGTAGGACACAACTATGGTGGCCAGTGGGAAGAAGGTCTTTGGTGTGGACAGTGAGAAGGATTTTGTAAATCCCTCTGGTGGACAGTTGAGAGGATGTTACTGTGTTGGACAATGAAAAGGACATCCCTGTAATGGAGAGTGGGGATGATGTGTCTGTGCTGGACAGTGGGGAGGATTTCACTGTAGTGGACAGTGGAGAGAATGTTCTTGTGGTGGACCATGTTCAGAACGTTCCTGTTGTGCACAAGAAAATGTCCTTGTGGTGGACAGAAAATAGGACATATCCATTGTGGACAGTTGGGAGGATATCCCAGTGTTTGACCATGATGTGGATGTTCCTGTGGTTGACAGTAGGGAGGACATTCCTGTGGTGAACACTTGGGAGGTTTTCCCTGTAATGGACAGTGGGGAAGACTTCTGTCTGTTGGACAGTGAGAAGGACATCCCTATCGTGGACAATGGGGAGAATATTCCTGTGGTAGACAGGGGAGAGGATACCCCTGTGGTAGACAGTGGTGAGGACATCCCTGTGGTTGATAGTGCGGAGGACATTCCTGTAGTGGACACATGGGAGGACTTCCCTGTGGTGGAGAGTGGGGAGGACTTCTTTTTGGTGGACACTGAGAAGAACATCCCTGTTGTTGACTGTGGGGAGCATATCCATGTGATGGACAGTGGAGAGGATATTCCTGTGGTAGACAGTGGAGAGGACATTCCTGTGGTGGACACTTGGGATGATTTCCCTGTGGTGGAGAGTGGGTAGGACATTCCTATGGTGCACAGTGGAGAAGACATGACTGTGGTGTAAATTGAGGAGGACATCTCTGTTGTGGACAGTGAAGAGGACATCCCTATTGTGGACAGTGGTGAGAATATCCCTGTTGTGGGCAGTGGAGAGGATATCCTTGTGGTGGATAGTGGGGAGGACATCCCTGTGGTTTACAGTGGGGAGTATATCCCCATGGTGATGAGTGAGAACTACGTCCCAGTGGTGAAAGGTAGGGAGGACTTCACTGTGGTAGACAATGAGGACAACTTCATTGTGTTGGACAGTTGGGAGGACATCCCTTTGGTGGACAGTGGGGAGGCCGTCCCTGTGGTAGACAGTAGGGAGAAATTCCTTTTGGTTGACAGTGAGAAAAACATGCCTGTTATTGCCAGTGAACACCATTTTGGTGGACAGTGGAAAGGACTTAACTGTGGTGGACAACACGGAGGATGTTCTTGTTGTGGATCATGGGGAGGACGTTCCTGTAATTCACTGGAGTAGGTCCTTGTGGTGGACATTGTGGAGAATGTCCCTGTGGTGGACAGTATGTAGGACATACCTGTAGTGTACATTGAGGAGGACGACTCAGTGGTAAATAGTGGGGAGGACGTACCTATGGTGGACAGTGGGGAGGACATCCCTGTTTTTGACTTGGGAAGATTTTACTTTTGTGAACAGTGGGGAGGACGTCCTTGTAGACAGTAGGAAGGATGTGTCTGTGGTGCACAGAAAAACGTCCCTATGGTGGACAATGTGGAGAATGTCCTTATGGTTGGACAGTTGGGAAGATGTTTCTGTGGTGCAAATGAGGATGTCACTGTGGTGGACAGTGGATAGACTTCCCTATGTTGGACAGGGGGGAGTACATCCCTGTGGTGGACATTGAGGAGGTCATCCTTTTTGTGGACAGTTGGGAGGATGTCCCTGTGGTGAACAGTGGAAATGACATCCCTGTTATCGTCACTGTGGAGGACTTCCTCTGGTGGACAGTGGGGAGGACTTTTCTCTGGTGGAGAGTAAAAAGGACATCCTTGTTGTGGACAGTGGAATGGATGTCCCTGTTGTGTACAGTGGGGAGGACACCCCTTTTGAGTACAGTGTGAAGGACATCTGTTTGGTGGATAGTGAGTAGGACGTCCTTGTGGTGGAGAGTGGGGAGGACTTCTCTGTGGTGTACAGTGGGGAAGACATCACTGTGGTAAAGAGTGTGGAGAACATCTCTATGATGGAATGTGAGGAGGATTTACCTGGGGTGAACAGTGAGGAGGTCATACCTGTGGTATACTGTTGAGAAAATTTAACTATATTAGACAGCGGAGAGGATGCCCTTTTGGAAATTAAGGATATACTTGTGTTGCACAGGAGGACACCCCTGTGGAGGACAGTGTATACGATGTACCTATGGTGAACAGTGGGTCGGATTTCTCTGTGTTGGACAGTGGGAAAGACTTCCCTTTGGTCCACAAGAGGAAGACCTTGTTCTGGATAGTTGGGAGGAAGCCCCTTTGGTGGACAGTGGGGAGGATGTTCCTGTGGTGGACAGTGTGGAAGACATCCCTATGGTGCACAGGAGGACATCACTGTGATGGATAGTGGGGAGAATATCCAGGTGGTAGACAGTGGGGAGGATTTCTTGTGGTGGACAGTGGGGAGGATATCCCTCTCTTGGACAGTATGGAGGATGTCCTTGTGGTGGTTAGTGGGGAGGACGCCCCTGTGGTGGACAGTGGGGAGGACGTCCCTGTGGTATACAGGAATATGTCCCTTGGTGTACAGTGTGGAGGACATCGCTCTGGTGGACAATGTGGAGGACATAACTGTGGTGCACAGTGGGGAGGATGTACCTGTGGTGGACAGTGTGGAAGACAACACTGTGGTGGTCAATGGGGAGGACACCCCTGTGGTGGACAGTGGGGAAGACATCTCTGTGGGATACAAGATGAGGTCTTTATGCTGGACAGAGGGTCGGATTTATCTGTGGTGAACAGTGGGGAAGATTTCCCTGTGGTTCCAAGGAGAAAGACCATGTGGTGGACAGTGGGGAGGAAGCCCTGTGGTGGACAGTGGGGAGGACATCCTTTTGGTGGGCAGTGTGGAGTATATACCTATGGTGTACCAGAGGACATTTCTGTGATGGACAGTGGGAAGAACATCCAGGTGATAGACAGTGGTGAGAGCTTCCTGTGGTGGACAGTGGGGAGGACATCCCTGTGGTGGACAGTGAGGAGGACATCCTTGTGGACCAAGGAGAGGACGTCCCTGTGGTTGACAGCTGGGAGGATATCCCTGTGGTGGACAGTGGGGAGGATGTCTCTTAGGTGGACAGTGGGCGGATGTCTCTGTGGTGGACAGAAGGGAGGACTTTTCTGTAGTTGACAGGAGGAGGACATGACTATAGTGGACAGTGAAGATGACTTCTATATGGTGAAGTGTGGGATTTCATTGTCATGGAAAGTGTAAAGGATGTTCTTGTGTTGAACCGTGGGGAGTGCATTATTTGTTGCACAGGTGGACATTCCTGTATTGGAAAGTGGGGAGGATGTCCCTGAGGTGGAGTGTGGGGATAACATCCCTGTGGTGGACAGTGAGGAGGAAGTCCCTGTGATGGACAGTGGGGAGGTCTTCCCTTTGGTGGACAATGAGATAGATATCCCATTATTGGGCATTGGAGAGGACTTCCCTGTGGTGGACAGTGGGGAGAACATCCCTGTGGTGGACAGTGGGGAGCATGTGTCTCTGGTGAAATGTGGGGAGGATATTCCTGTGGTGGACAGTGGGGAATATTTCCCTGTGGTGGACGGTGGGGATGATGTTGCTGTGTTGCACAGGAGTTTGTCCCTTTTGTGTACAGTGTGGAGTATGTCCCTGTGGTAGAATGTGAGGAGGATGTCCCTGTGTTGAACAAGGCGTCCTCCCCACTGTCAACCACAGGGATGTCCTCACATCCTTAAACCACAGAGACCTTTTCACCACTGTCCACCACAGGGACATCCTTCCCAGTATCCACCAAGGGACATTCTCCTGTGCACCAAAAGAACATCCTCACCAGGTTCCACCACAAAGACATCCATTCCACTGTCCGCCATAGGTATGTCCTCCTTACTGTCAACCACAGGTAAGTCTTACCAACTGTCCACAACAGCAATGTCCTCCCCACTGTCCATCACAGTGAGGTTCTTCTCACTGTCCACCACAGTGATATGCTTCTCACTGTCTACCACATGGATGTCTTTCTCACAGTCCACTACAGAAAAGTCCTCCCCACTGTCCAGATGTCTTATCCACTGTCCACCACAGGGACATCATTCCCACTGTCTTCTACAGGGATATCCTCCTCACTTTCTACCACAGAGATGTCCTACCCACTGTCCACAACAAGGATGTCCTCCCCACTGTAAACAACAGAGATGTTTTCCTCACTGTCCACCACAGGGACATCCTTCCCAGTGTCCACTACAGGGACGTCCCCCTCACTGTTTGAAACATAAATGTACTCCCTACTATCCACCACAGGAATGTCCTCTTCTCTGTCCACCACAAAGACATCCTTCTGTGTAACACAGAGTTCTACTCCCCTGTGGGGAAGAAATCTCATGGGTGGGGGGAAGAGGGAGTCTGGCGGATCCCTCGGCGGTCTGGCATCAGGGTCCCGGGCGGCTTCCCATTCCGCCAGCGGAGGGTCTCACATTGGTACAGCCGCCCCGGGCTGGCGGTGGGCAGCTCAAGTTTCCAAAGGCTGGGAACCTGGTGGTGGCAGATCAGGCAGATCAGGCAGATCAGGCAGATCAGGCAGATCAGGCAGATCAGGCGACATGTAGAGTCCGGTTTTCCAAAGCTTTTATTGTTCATGGCATGGTAAATGGATGTAGGTGGTATGCGCTTCCCCCACCAAAGCCTGGGGAGCTTAATTTTATAGGGAGGGGAAAAATGTGAGGGAATAACTTAATTAGCTACACCCCTGGCCTTTAGATAACTCACTAATACTTAAATCTCTGGAGGTGGAGACTTGTTAATCACACCCTCTACTTGTGTGTTACATGACTGAAGGTGGCAGGTTAAATGGAGTTACCTCATCTAAGGACCAACACTCACCCCTGTCCACAATAGGGGCGTTGTCCCCATTTACCACCACAGAAACCTCCCCAACACTGTCCACCACAGGGATGTCCTCCCCACTCTCCACCACAGGGACATCCTCCCGACTGTCCACCACAGGGTCTTCCTACTGTGCACCACAGGACATCCTCACCAATGTCCACCACAGAAAAATCTTTCCCACTGTCCACCACAGTGACGTCTTCTCAACTGTCCACCACAGAGATGTGCTCTCATGGGGATGTCATTTCCACAGTCCAACACAGTGGTATCCTTCAAAATTTTACCACAGGGACATCATCCTAAGTGTCCACCATATTGACGTCCTCCCAAATGTCCAACAAATGGACTTATTTCTGTGTACCACAGGGTCGACCTTACCACTGTCTAACACAGGTCTGTTCTTCCCCACTGTACACCACAGAGACGTCCATCTCAATGTTCACCACAGGGACATCCTACTCACTGTGAACTACAGGGACATCCTTCTGTGCACCACAGGTATCTTCTCCCCACTGTCCCCCACAGAGATGTCTTCCCCACTGTCCACCATAGGTATGTCCTTCTCACTGTCAACAACAGGTAAGTCCTCCCAACTGTTCACAACAGCAATGTCCTTCCCACTGTCCACCACAATGAGGTCCTTCTCACTGTCCACCACAGTGATATCCTTCTCACTATCCACAACTTGGACGCCCTATTCATGGCCTTCCATAGAGAAGTCCTCCCCAATATCCACCACCAATAAGTCTTCTCCAATTTCAACCACAGGGATGTCCTCCCCTCCTTAAACCACAGAGATGTTTTCCCCACTGTCCAAAACAGGGACATCCTTCCCACTGTCCACAAAATGGAAGTCCTCCTCATTGTCCATTACAGAGATGTCCTATCCACTGTCCACCACAGGGATGTTTTTTCTACTGTAAACCACAGAGATGTTTTCCCCACGGTCCAACACAAAGAAATGTTTCCCAGTGTTCACCACAGGGAAGTCCTCCTCACTGTCAACACCTGAAATGTATGCCCAATGTCTAATACAGGGACATCCTCCTCATGGCCCACCACAAAGACGTCCTCCTGTGTAACACAGAGACACACTCCCCACTGTCCACCATAGGGGCATCCTCCATATTAACCACCACAGGGATGTCCTCCACACTGTCCACCAAAGATATGTCCACCCCATTGTCCACCACAGGGACATCCTCCACACAGTCACCACCGGTGAATTTCCCCACTGACCACCAGAGGTACGTCCTTCCCAGTGTTCACCACAGATACATCCTCCCATTGTCCACCACAGGGATGTCCTCCCTAATTTCCACCACACTTATGTCCTCCTGTGGACCACAGGAACGTCATTGACACTGTCTACCACATTGGTGTCCTCCCCACTGTGCACCACAGGGACATTCTTCTAAGCACCAAAGAGCCCTAATCCCAATTGTCCACCACAGGGATGTCCTCCCCACTGTCCACTACAGGCATGTCCTCCTCATTGTCCACCACAAAAACGTCCTCCTCACTCTCCCTGACAGAGATTTTCTACCCACCATCCACCACAGTGATGTCCTCCCCACTGTAAACCACAGAGATATTTTCCTCACTTTCCACCACAGGGACATTCTTTCCAATGCCCACAACAGTGACAGTTTTTCACTCTCCACCACAGAGATGTCTTACCCACAGTCCACCACAGGGATGTCCTCCCCACTGTCAGCCACAGGGATTTCCTCACCTCCTTAAACCACAAAGTTTTCCCCACTTTCCACCAAGGGACATTCTTCTCACAGTCCACACAGGGATGTCCTCCTCACTGTCCAGAACCAAAATGGCCTCTTCACAGTTCACCACAAAGAAGTCCTATCCACTGTCTGCCACAGAGATGTCGTTTTCACTGTCCACCACAGGGACATGGTCCCCACTGATGACCACAAGGACGTCCTTTCCACTGTGCAGCACAGAGACATCTTTCTGTGTACCACAGGACATCCTCCTCACTGTCCACCACAGAGATTTCTTCCTAAGTGTCCAAAACAAGGACATCCTCCCCACTGTCCACCACATGGATGTCCTCATGTGTAGCACAGGAACGTCCTCCAACTCTCTATCAGAAGGATTTTCTCCCCATTTTCCACCATAGATACATCTTCCCAACTGTTCACCACAGGAGG
Organism: Arvicanthis niloticus; assembly: GCF_011762505.2. Lineage (NCBI taxonomy): Eukaryota > Metazoa > Chordata > Mammalia > Rodentia > Muridae > Arvicanthis > Arvicanthis niloticus. The sequence goes on from NC_047670.1 coordinate 142,892, forward strand.
ATGTCCCTGTGGTGCACAGTGGGATGGACACCAATGTTGTAGACAGTTGGGAGGATGTTCTCCCCACTGTAAGCCACGGGGATATCCTTCCCCTGTCAAACACAGGGACATTTTTCTCACTGTTCTCCAAAGGAACATCTTCCTCACTCTCTACCACAAAGATGTTCTACACACTGTTCACCACAGGGACGTCCTCTCCACTGTCCACCACGGGGACATCCTCCTCACTGTACACCACAGGTATGTCCTTCCCACTGTTCATCACAGGGACATCCTCCTCACTGTACACCACAGGTATGTCCTTCCCACTGTCTACCACAAAACACGCTTCCCCCTTTCTACCACAGAGAATTTCTCACCACTGTCCTCCACAGTGATGTCCTTCTCACTGTCCACCACAGGGATTTTTTCTCCATTGTCCATCACATGAATGTCCTCCAAATGTCCACCACAGGAACATCCTCTCCACTGTCCACCACAGAGTTGTCCTTCCCGTTGACCACCACAGGTATGTCCTCCACACAGTCCACCACAGAGAAGTCCTCCACAATCACCACAACAGAAACATACTCCCCAGTCCAAGACAAGTATGTCCTCTTGTGCACCACAGGGATGTTCTCCCCACTGTCCCAAACAGGGAAGTTTTTCCCACTGTCAACCACAGGGACATCCTCCAAACTATCCACCACAGGTATTCCCTTTCACTGTCCACAATAGAGACGTCCTCTCCATTGTCCACAACAGGGAAGTCCTTCCCACTTTATACCACAGGTATGTCCTTCCAACTGTCCACCAGAGAGACGTTCTTTCCACTGTCCACCACAGGGACGTCCTCTATGTGACACAGGGACTTCTTTTTCACTGTCCACTACATGAGGATCCTCAGCACAGAAAACCACAGGAATATCCTTCACAATGTTTACCACAGATAAGTCCTCCACACAGTTCACCACAGGAACATCTTCCCCACTGTCTGCCCTATGGACTTCCTGTGCACCACAGGGATCTCCTCCCAACTATCCACTACAGAAATCTTTTTCTCTCTGTCTACCACAGAAATGTCGTCCTGACTGTCCACCAAAGAAATGTTTTCCCATGCACCACAGAAAGTCCTCCCAACTGATGAAAACTGGGACATCCTCCCCACTGTCCACCAGAGGGAAGTCCTCACCACAGTCCACCACAGAGACGTTCTCCCCACTGTCCACCACAAGGACCTCTTCTTCACTGTCCACAAGGATGTCCTTCTTACTATCCACAACAGTAATGTCCTCCTCACTGACCACCACAAGTAAGTACTCCACACTGTCCAACACAGAGATGTCCTAGATATTGTCCACCACAGAGATGTCCTCCTGTGCTCCACAGGAACTTCCTTCCCAATGTCCACTACAAGGACATCATCCTCACAGTCAACCACAAGGATGTCCTCCTGACTGTCCACCACAGGGAAGTCCTCCCCACTGTAAACCACAGAGATGTTTTCCCCACAGTCCACCACAGGGACATTCTTCCCACAGTCCACCACAGAGATGTCGTCCTCACTGTCCACCACAGAGACGTCCTACCCACTGTCCACCACAGGGATTTCCTCCCCACTTTCAACCACAGGTATGTCCTTCCCAATGTCCACCACAGGGATGTCCTCCCCTTTTTAAATAACAGAGATGGTTTCCACACTGGCCACTCCAGGGACATTTTTCCCACTGTCCACCACAGGGACATCCTCCTAACTGTCCACCACAGGGATGGCCTCCCCACTGTTTACAACCAATATGTGCTTGCAACTGTTCACCACAGGATGTACTTTTCTCTGTCCACCACAGAGATGTCTTGCTAAATGTCCACCACTGGGACATACTCTCCACTCTCTACCACAGGACGTCCTTTCCACTGCCCACCAAAGAGATGCCTTCCTAAATGTAAACCACAGGAACGTCATTTCCACCATCCACTACAGGGGCGTTCTCCTCTCTGTCCTCCACAGGGATGTCCTCTCTATAGTCCACAACAAAAACCTGTTTCCCACTGTCTACCACAGGGATGTACTTCCCACATCCACCACAGGTTATACTACCCACAGTCCGTGACAGGGACATCCTCCCCACTGTTTACTACAGGGATGTTCTTCCCACAGTCCACCACAGGGAAGCTCTTCCCACTGTCAACAACAGGGATGTTCTCCCCTCTGTCCACCAAAGGGACATTATCTCCACTGTCCACAACAGGGACATCCTCCTCACTGTCCACCACAGTGAAGTCCTCACCACAGTCCACCACAGATATATCCTCCCCACTATCCACAACAGGAAAGTCCTCCGCACTGTCTACCACAAGGGTGTCCACCCAACAGTTCACCACAGGGATATCCTCTTTTACTCTCCACCACAGGGACATCCTTCTCACAGTCCACCAGAGGAAGTCCTTCTCACTTTCCACCACAGGGACATTCTCTGCACTGTCCACCACAGAGACGTCCTCATGTGTACTACAGATATCCACCCCACTGTCCACCAAAGAAAGAGCTTCCCTACTGTCCACCACAGGGAAGTCCTCCAAATGTCCACATTAAAAACATCCTTCCAACTGTCCACCACAGGTACATCCTCCCAACTGTCCACCACAGAGATCTTTTCACCACTGTCCACCATGGGGATTTTTTCCACTGTCCAGCACAGGGACATCCTACCCACTGTCCAACACAGAGATGTCCTCCACATTGTTAACCACAGGGACCTCCTCCACACTATCCACTACAGTGATGTCCTCCCCACTGTCAACCACAGGGACGTCGTCCTCACTGTATACAACAGGGAAGTCCTCCCCACTGTCCACAACAGGGAAATCCTTCCCACTGTCCACCACAATCACATCCTCCTCATTGTCCACTACAAGGAAGTCCTCCAAACTGTCTAATTCAGGGACATCCTTACTGTCCACCACAGGAACATCCTCCGCAGATTCCACCAGAGAAACATCCTCCCTACTGTCCTCCACAGGGAAGTCATATCCCTTGTCCACCAAAGAAATAACATTCCCACCATCCACAAAGTTACGTCCGCAACACTGTCCACCATAGGGAAATTCTCCCCACTGTCTATCATAGGGACGTCATACACACTGTCCAACACAGAACTGTCTTTCGACTGTCCAAAACAGGAATGTCCTCCCAACTGTCCACCACGGGAAGGTCTTTTTCACTGTCCACCACAGGGACATTCTCCCACTGTGCACCACATGTACATCCTCCCCACTGTCCACCAAAAAATATCCTCACCACTGTCCACAATGTGGACATACTTTCCACTGTCCACCACAGAGACATTCTCCCACTGTGCACCACAGGTACATCCTCCCCACTGTCCACCAAAAATATGTCCTCACCACTGTCCACAATTGGGATGTACTTTCCCCTATCCACCACAGGGATATCCTCCCCACAGTCCACCACAGGGACATCCTCCCCACTGTCCACCACATGGATGTCCTCCCCACTGTGTACCACAGTGACATACTTCTCACTGTCTACCACAGAGATGTCTTCCACAGTGTCCATAAAAGGAACGTCCTCCTTATTGTCCACCACAGAAACATCCTCCTGTGCACCACAGGAACAATCTCCCCACTTTCCTCCTCAAGGACATCCTCCCCACTGTCCACCCCACTGAAATTTTCATCAATGTCGACCACAGGGATGTCCTTCCCACTGTCCACCACAAGGAATTCTTCCTTTCTGTCCAACAGAGTGATGTCCTTTCCACTGTCCAATTCAGGGACTTCTTACTCACTGTCCACCATAGAAAAGTCCTCCAAACGGTTTTCATAAAAGAAATCCACCTCAGTGTCAACCACAGTGATATACTCCCCACTGATTTCAACAGGGACCTCCTCTCCTCAGTCCACCACAGGGTTGTCCTCTACACTGTCCACAACAAGGATGTCCTCCTCATGGTATACAACAGGGAAGTCCTCCCCACTGTCCACCACAGGGATATCTTCCCCACATTCTACCACAGGAACATGCTTCTCACTATCCATAAAAGTGAAGTCCTACTTACTGTCCACCACAGGGACTTCCTAGCCAGTGTCCTCCAGAGGAACAACCTCTACAGTGTTCACCACAGTGATTTCCTCCTCACTGTCTAGCAGAGGGAAGTCCTCTCCACAATCCACCACAGGGACATCTGCTCACTGTCCACCAGAAGGATATCCTTCACACTGTTTTCCTAAGGTACACCACCTCACTATCCACCACAGGGATATCCTCCCCACTGTTTACCACAAGGACATCCTCTTCACTCTCCACCTCACTGAAATCCTCCCCAATGTCCACCATATGGACGTCCTGCCCACTGTCCACCACAGAAACATCCTCCTCACTGTCCACCACAAGGATGTCCTCCCAAATGCCCACCACAAATACGTCCTCTTCACAGTCCACCACAGTGAATTACTCTCAACTGTCGACCACAAGGAACTCCTCTTCACTATACAACAAGGGCATCCTTCCCACTGTCCACTATAGAAACGTTATCCCCATTGTCCACCAAAGGTTAATCCTCCACACAGTTTACCTAAGGGACACCCACCCCACTGTTCACCACAGGAATATATTCCCCATTGTTTACCACAGGGACATCCTCCCCAGAGTCCAGCATAGGGTCCACCTTCCCACTGTACACCACAAGAGTGTCCTCTCCACACTCCACCACAGGTATGTCCTCCTCATGGTATACAACAGGGAAGTTTTTCCCACTGTCTATCAGAGTGTTGTCCTCCTTACTGTCCACCACAGGGACTTCCTAGACACTGTCCACCAGAGGGACATCCTCTACAGTGTCCACCACAGGGATTTCCTCCTCACTGTACAGCAGAGGAAAGTCCTTTCCACTATCCACCACAGGGACTTCTGTCTCCCTGTCCACCAGAGAAAAGTCTTGCACACTGTTTCCCTAAGGTACACCCCCTCACTGTCCACCACAACAATATCCTCCCCAATGTTTATCACAGAAACATCCTCAAAACTGTCTACTAAACTGGGATGTCTTCCTGTGCTCTACAGCAATGTCCTCCCCACTGTCCCCCACAGATGTCCTTTCCAGTGTCCCCAAGTGGGTCATCCTACCCACTCTCTACCACAGTTACGTCCTCCCCACTGTAACACCAAAGAAACATCCTTTCCACTGTGCATCACAGTGGCATCCTCCTCATTGACTACCACCGAAACATTCTCTCCACTGTCAAAAAGGTCGTCCTCCCCAGTGTCTAGTACGGTGAAATCCTCCCCACTGTCCACCACAAGGTTGTCTTTCCCACTGTCAACTATAGGGACATTCTTAGAACTGTCCACCACACTGATGTACTCTCCACTGTCCACAAAAGGGAACTCCTCCCCACTGTATATCTCAGGGATTTCCACCCCATTATCCACCACAGTGACATTTTTTCCACTGTCCACCACCGAGAATTCTTCCCCACTGTCGACCATAGTGACATATTCTTTACGGTACACCACAGGCATGGCCTCTCTACTTCTACCACAGAGATATGCATCCCACAGTCCACAAAAAAGTTTTCCCCACTGTCCAGCACAGGGATATGCTCCCCACAGTTCACCACAGAAATGTCCTCCTCACTTTCGACAACATGGAAGTCCTCCCCACTGTCCACCACAGGAATATTATCCCCACTGTCCACCATAAGGACATCCTTCTATGTACCACAGGGAGTTCCTCACCACTGTCTTTATCAGGGGCATCCTAAACACTGACCACCACAGGGACATCTTCCACACTTTCCACCACAGGGTCCTTCTCCCCACTGTCCACTAGAGGGATTTCCTCCTTTGCACCACAGAAACGTCCTCCTCACTGTATAGCAGAGGGAAGTCCTCTCCACTGTCCACCACAGGGATGTCCGCCTCACTGTCAAGCAGAAGGAAGTCCTCCACACTGTTTACCTAAGGTATACCCCCTCACTGTCCACCACAGGGATATCCTCCCCACTGTTTACCACAGGGATGTCCTATTCACTGTCCACCACAGAGATGTCCTCACCATTGTTGTAAACAGGAACTTCCTCCTGTGCTCTACAGAAATGTCCTCCCCACTGTCCTCCACAGATGTCTTTTCCAGTGTCCACAACAGGTACGTCCTCCCCACTGTCCACCACAGTTATGTCCTCCCCACTGTCCACCAAAGGAATATCCTTTCCACTGCCCATCACAGTGGCATCTTCCTCACTGACCACAAACAAAACATCCTCTCCACTGTCCACCACAGTGTCATCCTCATGTGCACCACAGGACATCTTACCCACTGTCCATCACAAGGACATCCTCCCTACTGTCCACCACAGGGATGGACTCCTCACTGTGCACCACAGAGATGTCCTCCCCAGAGTCCCAAACAGAAACGTCCTCCCCACTGTCTACCACAAGGACATTTTCAAATGCCCACCACAAATACCTCCTTCTCACTCTCCACCACAGTGAATTCCTCCCCACTGTCCACCACAAGGACCTCCTCTTTACTATCTAACACAGGGATATCCTTCCCACTGTCTACTATAGAAATGTCCTGCCCATTGTCCAACAAAGGTTAATCTTCTCCATTGTTTAACTAAGAGACACCCACCTGACTGTCCATCACAGGAATATCTTCTCCTCTGTTTACCACAGGGACATCATCCCAAGAGTCCACCATGCTTACCTCCTCCCCACTGTCAACCAAAGAAGTGTCCTTCCCACAGTCCACCACAGGTATGTCCTCCTCATTGTATACAACACAAAAGTCATCCCCACTGTCTACCACAAAAATGTCCTCATCACAGTCTACCACAGGGATGTCCTTCTCACTGTCCACAACAGGGAAGTCCTCCTCACTGTTCACCTCTGGTACGTCCTCATTATTGTCCACCACAGAGACTTCCTCCCCAGTGTCCACCAGAGGAACATCCTCTCCAGTGTCCACCACAGAGATGTTGTTCCAACAGTCCACCACAAGTACGTCCTCCCCAATGTCCACCACAGGTACGTCCTCCTCTCTGTCAACCACAGGGATGGCCTCCCCACTGTCCACCACTGGGACATTTTCCTGTGCACCACAAGGACATCCTCTCCACTATCCATCACAGAGATGTCCTTTCCACACTCTACCATAGGGACGTCCTCCCCACTGTCAACCACATGGACATCCTCCTCACTGTTCATGACAGACCTATCCACTTCACTGTCCACCACAGGAACATCCTTTCCAATGTCCACCACAGGAACATCCTTCCCACTGTTCACCACAGAAACATCCTTCCCACTGTCCACCACAGGGAAGTCCTCCCCACTGTCCAAACTAGAGACTTCCTCCCCACTGTCCACCACAGGTATATCCTCCCCACTTTATACAACAGAGATGTCCTCACCATTGTCCACTACAGGGACATCATTTCCACAGTCCTCCACAGGGACATCTTCCCTACTGTCCAACACAGTGACATCCTCCTGACTGTCCACCACAGGGACATCTTTCCCACTGTTGACCACAAGGATGTCCTAACACTGTCCAAAACAGGGACATTCTCCACTCTGTCCACCACAGGGACAACATCCCGTGTACCACAGGGATGTCCATCCCACTGTCCACCACAGAAATGTCTTCCCGACTTTCCACCACATGGAAGTCCTCCTTTCTGTCTACCTTAGGTACATCCTCCACACTGTCCATAACAGCAACATCCTCTCTACTGTCCACCACAGGTAGGTTCTTCTCATTGTCCACCACAGAGATGTCCTCGCTACTGACCACTATGGGGACTTCCTTTCCACTGTCCACACCAGGGACATCCTCCCCAATGTCCACCAGAGGGACATTCTACCCACCATCCTCCATAGGGACGTCCTCTCCATTGACCACCACAGGATGTCCTCCACACTGTCCACCACAAAGGTATCCTCACAACTGTACACCACAGTGACTTCCTTACCACTGTCCACCACAGAGAATTCCTCCCCATTGTCCACCACAGGGACATCTTCCAGACTGTCCACAATAGGTATGTCAAAACACAGAGATGTCCTCCATACTGTCTTCCAAGAGACATCTTCCAAAGTATCCACCACTGGGAATAACTACTATATACAACAGGACATCCTCCCCAATGTCCACCACAGGGGTGTCCTTCCCACTGACCACATCAAGGACATCCTCCACACTGTCCAAGACAGAGATGTCATCCCCACTGTTCATCACAGTGATATCCTCTGGACTGTCCACCACAGGAATGTCCTCCCCACTGTCCCCTAAAGTGTGGTTCTCCTGTGCACCACAGGGATGTCCTCTCCCATATCCACAATGGGGACGTACTCCCCACTCTCCACCACAGGACAGCCTTCCCACTGTTATTCACAGAAATGTCCTTCCCAGTGTCCACCACAGGTATGTTCTTCCCACAGTCCATGACAGTGAGAGCCAGTCCTGTCCATCAAAGGGATGATTTCCCCAGTGTTCACCACATGGACATTCTGTGTACCACAGGGATATCCTTACTACTGTCCACCACATGGGTGTCCTCCCCACTGTCCATCAAAGGGATGTTTCCCACTGTCCAACACAGGGACTTCCTTTCCAATGTGGGCCACAGGAACATCCTCCTGTGCACAACAGAAATGTCCTCACCACTGTCCACCACAGAGATGTCCTCCACCCTGTCCACCACATGCACATCTTTCCCACTGTCCACCACAGGGATGTCCTCTAGTGCAGCACATGAACATTTTCCCCACTGTCCAAATGTCATCCTCCCCAGTGTCCACGACAGAGAATTCTTCCCCACTGTCCACCAGAGTGACATATTCCTCATGGTCCACCACAGGTATGGCCTTTCCACAGTCTACCAAAGAGATGTGCTCCCCGCTGTCCACCAAAGAAAAGTCCTTTCCACTGTCCACCACAGGGATGTCCTCCCTACTGTCCACCACAGACATGTCCGCCTCTCTGTCCACAACAGGGAAATCCTTTATACTGTCCACCACAGAGATGTCATCCCCTCTATCCACCACAGTGATATCCTCCCATGCACCACAGGGTTGTCCTTCATTTTGTCTACCACAGGGACGTCCTCCTCAATGTTCACCACAGTGAAATCCTACCTACTATCCACCAGAGGAAAGTTCTCACCATTGTCCACTACAGGGACATCCTCTCCAGTAAAGCACAGGGACCTCCTTCCCACTCTCCACTACAGTCATGTCCTTGCCACTCTCCATCAAAGGGATGTACTCCCCACTGTATAGCCTAGGGATGTCCTCCTCACTCTCCGCCACAGGGGAGTCCTCCCCAGAGTCCACCAGAGAGACGTCTTCCACACTGTCCACCACAGGGACATCCTTTCCACTGTCTACCAGAAGGATGTTTTGCCAATGTCCATCAAAGAGACGTCATCCCCACTCTCCACCACAGGTAAATCCTCGACACTGTTCAACACAGGAACATCCTCTCCCATGTACACCAAAAAGATGTCCTCCCAACTGTCCACCACAGAGGTGTTCTCCCTACTGTCCATCATAGGAATATCCTATTTGCTGTCCAGCACAGGGATGTCCTCCCATCAACCACAGGGATGTCCTCTCCACTGTTCACAACAGGAACATCCTCCCCATGGTCCACCAGAAAAAATTCTTTTCCACTGTCCAACACTGGGATGTCCTCCTCATTGTCCACTAGAGAGAAGTCCTCCCCACTGTCCACCACAGAAATATCCTGTGTACTGTAAACCACAGGGATGTCCTCCCCACTATCCTACACAAGGACATCCTTTCCACTGTCTAACACAGGGATATCCACCTCACTGTCAAACACAAAGATGTTTTAACCACTGTCCACCACAGAGATGTCTTCTCCACTGTAAACGACAGGGAAGTCTTCTCCACTGTCCAACATAGAGATGTCTTCCTTACTGTCCACCACAGGGATGACCTCCCCACTGTCTACCACAGAGATGTGCACCTACTGTTCACCACAGAAAAGTCCTTCCCACTGTCCACCACAGGGATGTCCTCCCCACTGTCCACCACAGAAATGTCCTCCTCACTGTCCACAACACTGAAGTCCTCCACACTGTCCAGTACAGGAACCTTATCCACACTGTCCACCACAGGGTCTTCCTCCAATGTACCACAGGGTCTTCCTCACCAATTTCCTTCAAAGTGGCATCTGTCAGAAGCCAGGACCATTGCCTCTTCCCTTCACCCCCTACCTCTTCCCACCTGCACAACGTCCCCTGCAGCTTCATCCTGCCTGGCAAACACAAGGTCTGGTTTGGCAGCTGCAGATAGACTCAAAGCAGTGTACCGTGTCTTCTGAGAAAAGCAGTGTACTGTGTCTTCTGAGAAAAGCAGGTAGACCACAAAATGTTTTAGGGCTCAGGCCAAGAAGATTCTGTACTTTTCCACCACCTTGCCCCTCTTACCCCTTCCACTTGTAAAATGTATTATAAAAAGGCGCTTTGCGCCCAAATACACGGATCTTGACAAGCAATTGCTTCCTTGAGTCCTTTCCCTCTCTTGTCCTTTCTTTTTTTAGGTTTTGGTCCTCCTCACCCCCAGGAATTAATAGGATCCACGGGTCGGGTCAGGCATCCTCAACACTGACCACCACAAAGACGTCCTCCACACTGTCCAGTACAGAGATGTTTTTCCCATTGCACACCACAGGGACATCTTCCCCACTGTCCAACACAGGGATGACCTCCTGTGCTCCACAGTTACTTCCTCCCAACTGTCCACCACAAAGACCTCCTCCCCACTGTCCACCACAGGGATGTTCTTACTGTCCACTACAGGGACGTCCTCCTTTGCATCACCACAACGTCCTCCCAATTTTTCCCCACATATGTCCCCCCCAGTCCACCACAGGTACTTCCTCCTCACTTTCCACCACATATATGCCCTACCCACTCTCCACCACAAAGTTGTCCTAGCCATGGTCCACCACAAAAAGGTCCTCCTGTGTACCACAGAGACATCCTCCCCACTTTCCTTCACAGAGGCGTCCTTTCCATTGAACACCACTGGACATCCTCCATACTTTCCACCAAAAAGATTCCCTACCCACTGTCCAAATCAGAGACATTCTCCCCACAGTCCACCACAGGGACATCCTCCTATGTACCACAGACTTTTCCACCCCAGTGTCCACCACAAAAATATCCTCCCAACTATCCACCACAGGGAAGTCCTTTCGACTGTCCATTTTAGGGACATCCTCCACACTGCCCACCACAGTACATCCTCCTCTCTGTCCACCACAGGGATGTCCTCACTACTGTCTACCACTGGAACGTCCTTTCAACTTTACACCACAAGGACATCCTCCCCACTGTCCACCACAGAAACATCCTCCAAACTGTCCACCAAAAGGACATCCTCTTCACTGTCAACCCCACTGAAATCCTCCCCAATGTCCATCACTTGGATATCCACCCCACTGTCCACCACAGGGATTTCCTCCTCACTGTCCAGCAGAGGGATGTCCTCCCAAGTATCCACAACAGGGATGTCCTCCTCACTGTCCAACAGATAGACGTCCTACACACTGTTGACCTAAGGGACACCCAACTCCGTCCATTACAGGGTTATCCTCTCTATTGTCTGCTTAGGGACCTCCTCCCCACTGTCCACCACAAGACATCCTTTCCACTATCCACCACAGGTCCGTTTTCCTCTCTGTCTCCCATAGAGATGTCCTCACTACAGTCCACCTCGGGAACATCCTTTCCACTGTCCACCACAGAGACATGCTCCCCACTGTCCAGCCCTTGGACATCCTTCTCTCTGTCACAGACAGAGATGTCCTCTGCACTGTACACCACAGGGACATCCTCTTTATTGTCCACCAAAGGGATATCCTCTTCAGGGCCCACCCCACTGAAAGTCTCCCAACTGTTCATCACAGGGAGGCCCTCTTTACTGTCCACCACAGTGATTTCTTCCTCACTTTCCACCAGAGGGAAGTCCTCCCAACTGGACACCACAGGGACATTCTCCTCACTTTCCACAAGAAAGAAGTCTTACACACTGTTTCCATAAGGGACATGCACCTCACTGTTCACCACAGGGATATCCTTTCCACAGTTTACCAGAGGCATGTCCTCCAAACTTTCCACCACAGGGACGTCCTCCCGACTGTCACCCACAGGGATGCCCTTTCCACTGTCCACCACAAAGATGTCCTCCCCACTGTCCACAACAGGGAAGTCCTGCCAACTGTCCACTACAGGGATATCTTCCCCACTATCCATCACAGGTAAGTCCTCTGCACTGTCCTCAACACAGAAGTCCTTCACACTGTCCATTCAGGGATGTCCTCCTTACTCTCAACCACAGGGATGTACTCCCCAGTGTCCTCTACACATTCCACCACAGGGACATCATACCCACTGTCCACCACCAGGATGTCTTTCCCACTGTCCACCAAAGAAACAATGCATGGCTAGCTAATACAGTGTTTATACCAAAATCAAAGAACACATCTTTAACATAGTATACAAAAAAACCACAATGCTTGTCTGGCTACTACAGTCTTTATACCAAAATCAAAATAAGACTTCTTAACTCAAACTGCACAAGTAATGTGTTTTTAGTGTTTCAGCTCTCTAATAGTTGTGTTTAACTCGTGTAGTACACATGCTTTTCTCCTTGGTTATTTTTAAAGATGGGAAGTGCCTTACACTGTATCATGCGTTTTAGGTGCAATAGAGGTACTTATTTGTACATAGTTTACATAACAAAAAACAATGCATGGCTGGCTAATACACTGTTTATACAAATCAGAAAAACATGTCTTAATTCACACTGCACAAGTAACGTGTATTTAGTGTTCTCAGCTCCCTAATAGTTGCCTCTAACTCAGGTATTACACATGCTATCCTTTTGGTGTATTTATACAGAGTGGTACTGCATTACATTGTATTATGCATTTTAGCTGCAATAGAGGTACTTATTTGTAATTGGTATACAAAAAAAATGAACAGTGCTTGGCTGGCTACTACAGTGTTTATACCAAAATCAAAATAACACGTCTTAACTCAAACTGCACAAGAAACGTGCATTTGGTGTTTTTAGGTCTCTAACAGTTGTCTTTAACTCAGGTGGTACATATGCTTTTCTACTTGGTTATTTTACAGATAAGAACTGCCTTACATTTTATCATGTGTTTTAGCTGCAATGCAAGTACTTATTTGTACATGTTATACAAAACGAAGCAAAATAGTTTGCCAGCTACTAAAGTGTTTATACCAAAATAAAAAAAAAAACATGTCTTAACTCAAACTGCACAAGTAAAGTGCATTTAGTGTTTTCAGCTGTTTAATAGTTGTCTTTAATGCATATAGTACACATGCTTTTCTTCAATGGTATTTATAAAGATTGGCACTGCCTTACATCATAACAGGGGTTTTAGCTGCAATACAGGTACTTATTTCTACATAGTTTACATAACAAAGAACAATGCATGGCTGTATAATACACTGTTTACATGAAAATGAAAAGAAAACCTCTTAACTAAAACTGCACAAATAACATGCATTTAGTGTTTTCAGATCTCTAATAGTTGTGTTGAACTCATATACTATACATGCTTTTCTCCTTGAGTATTTTTACAGACGTGACCTGTTTTACATTGAGTCATGTGTTTTAGCTGCAATACATGCACTTAGTTGTACATGGTAACAAAAGATGAATAATGCTTGGCCAGCAACTACAGTGTTTATACCAAAATCAAAATAACATGTCTTAACTCAAACTGCACAAGTATCTTGCATTTTCTGTTTTCAGCTCTTTAATAGTTGTGTTTATCTCACATAGTACACATGCTCTTCTCCTTGGGTATTTTACAGACAGGAATTGCCTTACACTGTATCATGTGATTTAGCTGCAATACAGGTACTTATTTTTACATAGTATACATAACAAAGAACAATGCATGGCCAGCTAAGACACTGTTTATACCAAAATCAGGAAAAAAAACCATGTTTTATCTTAAACTGCACAAGTATCAAGCATTTAGTGTTTTCGGGTCTCTAATAGTTGTATTTAAATCATGTAGAACACATGCTTTTCTCCTTGAGTATTTTTGCAGATGGGAACTGCGTTGCATTGTATCATGAGTTTTAGCTGAAATACAGGTGATTATTTGTGCATAGTATACAAAACAAAGAACAATGCTTGGCTGGTTATTAGTGTTTGTACCAAAATCAAAATAACATGTCTTAACTCAGACGGCACTAATAATATACATTGAGTCTTTTCCACTTTCTAACATTTGTCTTTAACTCACGTAGTACACATGATTTTCTCCTTCACTATTTATACAGTTACATTCTCCTCACTTTCCACCACAGTAACATCCTTCAAACTCTACAAAACAAACATGTCCTCGCCACTATCCACCACAAAGATGTCCTCTGTACCACAGAGATTCCCTTTTCACTTTCCTCCACAGAGGCATCCTTGCCCCGTGCACCACAGCATCATTCTTTCCACTGTCCACCAAAAGAAAATCCTGTGCACCATAGTGACGTCCTCCCAACTGTCCATAACAGGGACATCCTCCACACTGTCCACTACAGGTATCTCCTCACCACTGTCCTGCACAGAGTTGTCCTACACACTGTAAACCACAGAAACTCCTCCCCACTGTACACTACAGGGATGTAGTCCGCAGTGTTCACAACAAAAACATCCTCCCAAATGTCCAATATGGGAAAGTCCTTTCTATGCCTACCACAGGGACGTCATCCTCAGTGTCCACCACAGAGAAGTCCTCCTGTGCACCACAAGTACACCCTCCCCACTGTCTACCACAGAGATATCCTCCCCACTGGCCAACACAGGAAAGTTGTCTCCACATTCCACCACAGGGTGGTCCTCCTCACTGTCCAGCACAGGCCTGTCCTTCCCAGTGTCCCCGACAGGGACACTATCTTCACTGTTCAACAAAGGGACGTCCTTCTGACTATCCACCACAGGGATGTACTCCCCAATATCGACCACAGGGATATTTACCTAATTGTCCACCACAGAAACTTCCTCCTGTGTACCACACAGACATCCACCCCACTGTCCACCACAGGGAAGTCCTCCCCACTCTCCACCACAGGTACATCCTCCTCACTGTCCACCACAGAGATGTGCTCACCACTGTCTACCACAAGGACGTCCTCCTGTGCACCACCAGGACATCCTTCCCACTGTCCACCACATAGATGTCCTCTCCACTGTCCAACACAGAGACATTTACCCAATTGTTCACCACAGGAACATCCTCCTGTGAACCACACAGACGCCCATCCCACTGTCCACCACAGAGACATCCTCCCCACTCTCCACCACAGGGAGGTCCACCACACTGTCCACAACACATCCCAATGTCAACCACAGGAACATCCTCCCCACTGTCCACCACAGGGACGTCCTCCTCACTGTCCACAACAGAGGTGTCCTCTCCACTGTCTACTACAGGGACATTCTCCCCACTGTCCACCAGAGGGACATCCACCCCACCATCCACGAAAGCAAAATCCTCCACACTGTCCACCACAGTGACAATTTCCCCACTGTCCACCACAGGGCCTTTCTCCACACTACACCACAGTGTCATCCTCCTGTGCATCAAAGGGATGTCCTCCCCACTGTCCATTAGAGGGACATCCTTCTCACTGTCCACCACAAAGATGTCCTCTCCATTGTCCACCACAGAGGTGTCCTCCCCACGGTCCACCAAACAGGCGTCCTCCACACTGTCCACAACAGTGTTATCCTCCCCACTGTCTGCCACAGGGACATCCTCTCCACTGTCCACCACAGGGATGTCCTCCTCACTGTCCATCACAGGACTGTCTATTTCTCTGTCTACCACAGGGACATCCTCCCCACTGTCTACCACAGGGAAGTTTTCTCCATTGTCCATCACATGAACATCTTCCACACTGTCCACTACAGAGACGACCTTTCTACTGTCCAACACACAAATGTCCTTCTCACAGTTCAAAACAGAGATGTCTTCCTCACAGTCTACCACAGAGATGTCCTCCTCACTGTCTACCACAGTGACATCTTCCCCACTGTCCACCACAGAAACGTCCTCCGGTGCACCACAGGGACATCCTCCCCACTGTCCATCACAGGGACATATTTCCCACTGTCTGCCACAGGCACATCATTCCCACTGTCCACCACAGGTATGTTCTTCCCACTGTTCACCATAGTGAAATCCTCCCCACTGTCCATCAAATGGACGTTCTCTCCACTGTTCCTCACAGGAAGGTCCTGCTTTCTGTCCAACTCAGGGTTGTCACCCTCACTTTCCACCATAGGGACAAACTCCCCACTATCCACCCCAAAGATATACTCCAAACTCTACACCATACATAAGTCCTCCTCATTGTCTAGAACAACGATGTCCTCCCTACTGTCCACCACAACATGTCCTCCTCATTGTCCACCACAGGGAAGTCCTTCCCACTCTCCAACACAGAAACATCCTCCCCACTGTCCACAACAGAGACATCCTTCCTAATGTGCACCATGAGAACATCCTCCACACTGTCCACCACAGGGACGTCTTCCTCACTGCTCACAACAGAAATGTCCTCTTCACTGTCTACCACAGGGACGTTCTTCTCACTGCCTTCCACAGGGACATCTATCTTCTCCACTGTCAACCACAGTGAAATCCTCTCCATGGTCCACCACAAAGACATTCCCAAACTGTTGACCACAGGGACTTCCTCCACACTGTCCAACAAAGTGTCATTCTCCTGTGCACCACCAGGACGTTCACTTCACTGTCCATTACAGGGATATCCTCCCCAATTTCCACCACAGGGGTGTCCTTCCAACTGTCCAAAAATGGTACGTCCTTCACACTGTTTACCACAATAAGTGTCCTTCCAACTGTCCACAACAGGAACATACTCCCCAATGTCCACCACTCAGTCAACCTTCGCACTGTCCACCACTGGGATGTCCTTCCTACTTACAACCAAAGTCTCATCCTTTCCAGTGTCCTCCACATTGATATCCTCCCCACTGTCCAACACAGAAATGTCCTCCCCACTGTTCACCACAGGGATGTCCTCGCCACTGTCCACCACAGGGACATCCTCCTGTACACCACAAGAACTTCTTTTCCACTGTCCCCCAAAGAGATGTCCTTTCGACTGTCCACCAACAGGAACATCCTCCCCACTGTCCACCACAAGAACGTTCTCCTCACTGTCCACCACAGGCCCATTATTTTAACTGACCACCACAAAGACTTCCTCCACACTCTCAACAACAGGGACATTCTTCCCTTGTCCACCACAAGGACCTCCTCCCCACTGTCCACCACAGGTAGGTCCTCTTCACTGTCTTCAACAAATAAGTTCTTCCCACTCTCCACTCAGGGATGTCCCCCTTACTGTCAACAACAGGGACCTTCTTTCCAGTGTCCATCAGAGGGACATCCTCCACACTATCCACCACAAGAATGTCCTCCCCACTGTCCACCAAAGTAACAATGCATGTCTGGATAATACAGTGTTTATACCAAAATCAAATTTTGTGTTTTCAGCTCTCAAATACTTGTCTAAAACTCAGGTAGTACACATGCTTTTCTTTTTGTGTATTTATACAGACAGGTACTGCCTTACATTGTATCATGTATTTTAGCTGCAATACAGGTACTTATTTGTAAATGGTATACAAAATAAAGAACAATTCTTGGCCGGCTAATACAGTCTTTATACCAAAATCAAAAGAAGACGTCTTAACTCAAACTGCACAAGAAACGTACATTTAGTGTTTTTCACTCTCTAATAGTTGTCTTTAACTCAGGTAGTACACATGTTTTTCTCCTTTGGTATTAACACAAGTGCATACTTCTCACTTTCCACCACAGAAACATCCTTCAAACTCTTCACCACAAAGATGTCCTTCTTTATACCACAGAGACTTCCTCCCCACTTGCCTCCACAGAGAAGTCCTCCCATTTGACCACCACAGGGACATCCTCCACACTGTCCACCAAAGAGATGTCCGACCCACTGTCCACCAAAGAGACATATTCCCCACTGTCCACCATGAGAACTTAATCCTGTGTACCATAGTGACATCCTCCCCACTGTACAAAACAGAAGAATCCTCCCCAATGTCCACCACAGTGTCATCCTACACACTGTCCACCACAGATATGTCCTTCCCACTGTCCAGCACAGAGATGTCCTCAACACTGTAAACCACAGAAAAGTCCTCCACACTGCCCACCACAGGAACATATTTCTGTGTTCCACAGGAACGTCCTCCCCACTGTTCACCACAGGGAGATTCTTTCTCACTGTCCACCACATGGACTTACTCTCCACTGTCCACCAAAAAACTTCCTCCCCACGGTCCATTACAGTGGCATCCTCCCCATTGACCACCACAGAAAACTTCTTGCACCCGACTGTCCAGTACATGGACATCCCTGCCACAGTGCACCAAAAGGACATCCTCCTGTGCATCACAGGACATCCTCACACCACAGAGATGTCTTCCACAATTTCCACCACAGGGACTTTCTCCACACTGTCCACCACAGGAATGTCCTCCCCACTATTCACCACAGGGATGTCATCCCAACTGTCCACCACAGTGAAATTCTGCACACTGTCCACCACAAAGGGTTCCTCCCTACTTTCTACCATAAGGACATCCTCCCTACGGTTTACCACAAGGACATCCTTTTCACTGGGCAACACAGAGATTTCGTACTCACTGTCCACCACAGGGACATCTTACCCACTGCCCACCACAAGGACATCCTTCCCACTGTTTACCAGAGAAAATCTTTTTCACTGTCCACCACATGGACTTCCTCCCCAGTGTCCAACACATGGAAATCATTCCCACTGTCCACCACAGAAACAATCTTCCCACTGTTCACCACAGTGATGTCCTCCCCGCTGTCCATCAAAAGGGTGTCCTCCCCACTGACCAAAGTTGTGATATCTTCCCAACCATCCCCCACAGGGATGACCTCCGCACTGACTACTAAGGGATGTTTTCCCCACTGTCCACCACAGGGACATCCTCTTGTGCACCACAAGGAAATCCTCCCCACAGCCCACCACAGAGATGTCATTTCCTCTGTCCACCACAGGGATGTCCTCACCATTGTATGCCACAGGGACGACCTTCCCACTGTCCACCTACATTCTCCCTAATGTACACCACAGAAATATTCTTCCCACTGTTCACCACAGAACAGCTTTCTCTGTACCACAGAAAAGTCCACCCCACTGTTCATCACAGAAATATCCTCCCCAATGTCTACCACAGGGACGTCCTCCCCAGTGACTACCAGAAGGACATCTCTCCAGTGTCCATCACAAAAATGTCATTCCCAATATCCACCACAGGTATGTCCTCCTCAATGTCCAAAACAGTGATGTCCTCACTGTCAACCACGGGGACATTCTGTCCACTATCCAACACATGGACATCCTCCTTTGAACCACAGGGACATCCTCACCACACTCCACCACAAGGACATCCTCCACTTTGTCCACAACAGTTACATCCTCCCCACAGTCCACCAAAGGGATGTCCTCCCCACTCTCCACCACAAGGACTTCTTCCTGTGCACCACAAGGATGTCCTGCCCAGTTTCCACAACAGAGATGTCCTTTCCACAGTCTACCAGAGGGATATGGTTTCTACTGTCCACAACAGGGACATTCTCCTCACAGTCAACCATAGGCATAGCCTTCCCACTGTCCACCACAGGGACCTCCTACGTACTGTCAACCACAGGGACATCCTTGCCACTGTCCCCAACAGGGATGTCCTCCATACTGTCCACCATAGGGATATTCTCCCCACTGTACACCACAGGGATGTCCTCCTGTGTACCACAGAGATGTCCACCCAGAAGTCCAACACAGAAACGTCCTCCCCACTGTCCACCACATGGAAGTCCTCCCCACTGTCCAGCTTAAATATGTCCTCCCCACTGTCCACCACAGGCATGTGCTCCCCACTGTCCACCACATATATAACCTCCTCACTGTCCACCAAAGAGATATACTCACCACTCTCCACCACAGGAACATCCTCCTCTGCACCACAAGGACATCCTCTTCACTGTCCACCACAGGGATGTCTTCCAAAATTTCCATCACAGGTACATCCTTCTCACTGTCCACTACAGAGATGTCCTCAACAGTGTCCACCACATGTACGTCCTTCTGTGCACCACAAGGATGTCCTCTCCACTGTCCACAACAGAGATGTCCTTCCCTGCCCTCCAAAGAAACATTCTCCCTCCTGTCAATCACAGGGACATCTTCCCCACTGCCCACTTCAAGGATGTCCACTCCACTGTCCTCCAGAAGGACATCCTGCCCACTGTCCACACAGGGACATCCTTCCCACAGTCCACCACAGAAATTATTCCCTGCTGTCCACCACAGGGATGTCCTCCCCACTGTCAACCACAGGGGAATCCACCTCTCTGACCACCACCAGCATGTCCTCCACACTGTCCAAGACAAAGATGTCTTTTCCACTGGTCATCACAGGGACATTCTCCCCATTGTCCACTACAAGGACATCCTCTTGTGTACCACAGAGTCATCCGCCTCACTGTCCACTACAGAAAAGTCCTCCCCACAGTCCACCACAGGGAAATCTTTCTTACTGTTAATCTTAAAGATTTCCTCCCCACTGTCACCACATAAACATTTTTTCTACTGTCCACCACAGGCATGTCCTCTTCACTGTCCACCATAGAGATGTCCTCCCCAGTGTCCACCACAGGGACGTACTTTCCACTGTCCACCACAGGGACATCACCCCACAGTTCAACACAGGTATGTCCTCCCCAGTGTCCACTGCAGGGACAAGCTCCTGTGTACAACAGGGATTTCCTCTGCACTGTCTCCACAGGGACATCTTCCCCACTGTCCAAATCAGAGACATCCTTCCCAATGTCTACCACAGGGCTGTCCTCCCCACTGTCAACCACAGAGACATTTTCCCTACTGTTCACCACAGGGACATACACTGTACACGATATGGGCTTGCTTGCCACTGTCCAGCACATGAACATCCTTGCCACTGTCCATCAAAATGACATTCTCATGTGCATGACAGGACATCCTCACACTGTCTGCAAAAGAGATGTCCTTCCCAATGTCGAAAAGGACCTCCTCCCAACTGTCCACCACAATGAAAACCTCACTAGTGTCCACAACAGGGACAGCAACCCCACTGTCCCCCAAAGGGATATCCTCCCAACTGTCAACCAAAAAGACATCCTTCTCACTGATGACCACAATGACATCCTCCTCACTGTCCAAGACAAAGATATTGTTCCAACTTTTTAACACAGGGATGTCCTCCCCACTGTCCACCACAGGGACATCCTCCCCACTGTACAACACAATGTCATCCTCCTGTGCACCACAGGGATATCCTCCCAAATGTCCACCACAGGAACAACCTCCCCACTGTCCATCACAGGGTTGTCCTTTTCATTGTCCACCAGAGAGAGGTCCTCTAAACTGTCCACAACAGGGACATCCTCCACACTGTCCACCTCTGTGACATCCTACTCACTGTCCAACAGAGTGAAATACTCTCCACTGTCCACACAGAGATGTCCTTCCCACTGTCCTTCACAGGGATGTCCTCCCCACTGTCCACAATAGTGACATACTCCCCACAGTTTCCCCCAAAGAGGTCCTCTCTACTGTCCTACATATGTATGTCCTCCTCACTGTCAACCAGGACGTCCTCCCCGTTGTCCACCACAGGAAAATTTTTCCACTGTCCAGCACAGAGACATTCTTCTCATGGTCCATCACCAAAACCTCCTCCCCACTGTCCAGCACATGGATGTCCTCCTCAATGTCCACCACAGGGACGTCCATTTCACTTTACCACCACAGAAATGTTCTTCAAATTGTCCACCACAGGTTACATACTTTTTATTGTTCACCACAGCGACATCCTCCAGTGCACCACAGGAACGTCCTCCCAACTGTCCACTATCAGGACATCCTACCCACTGTCCACCCCTGGGATGTCCTCCCGAGTGTCGACCACAGGGACATACTCCCTACTGCCAACCACTGGTACGTCCTGTTCATTTTCGTCAACATTGAAGTCCTCCCCACTCTCCACTCAGGGATGTCCTCCTTACTGTCCACTTAGAAAAGTCCACCTTACTATCCACCGTGATGTCCTCCCCAGTGTCCACCACAAGGACATCCTCCCCAGTCTCCACCACAAGGACGTCATACCCACTGTCCACCACAGCAATGTCCTTCCAACTGTCCACCAAAGGGACAATGCATGGCCTGCTAATACAGTTTTTATACCAAAATCAAAATAACAGGCCTTAACTCAAATTACACAATAAAGTTCATTTAGTGTTTTCAGCTCTCTAAGAGTTGTTTTAAACTCGGATAGTACATATGCATTTTTTCTTTGTTATTTTTAAATATGGGAACTGCCTTCAATTGAACCATGCATTTTAGCTGCAATATAGGTGCTTATTTGTACATGGTATACAAAACAAAGAACAATACTTGGCCAGCTATTATAATGTTTATACCAAAATCAAAAGAACACTTCTTAACTCAAACTGCACAAGTAACATGTATTTAGTATATTTAGGTCCCTAATTCTTGCCTTTAACCCAGGTAGTACACATGCTTTTCTTTTTTGTGTATTTATACAGATGGGTACTGCATTACATTGTATTATGCGTTTTAGCTGCAATAGAGGTACTCATTTGTAATTGGTATACAAAAAATGAACATTGCCTGGATGGCTACTACAGTGTTTATTCCCAAATCAAAATAACACATCTTAACTCAAACTGCACAAGAAACGTGCAGTTAGTCTTACAGCTCTCTAATAGTTGTGTTTAACTCAAGCAGTACACATGCTTTTCTATTTGTGTATTTATAAAGATGGGTACTGCCTTACATTGTATCATGCATTTTAGCTGCAATACTGGTACTTATTTGTACAATAAAAGGACAATGCTTGGATGGCTACTGCAGTGTTTATACCAAAATCAAAAGAACAAGTCTTAATTCAAACTGCACAAGTAACGTGCATTTGGTGTTTTCAGCTCTCTAATAGTTGTGTTTAACTTATGTAGTACACATGCTTTTTTCCTTTGGTATTCATACAGGTATGTCCTCCTCACTTTCCTCTACAGAAAACATCCTTAAAACTGTCCACTACAGATATGTCCTAACCACTGTCCACCACAAAGACATCCTCCTGTATACCACAGAGACATCCTCCCCACTTTCCTCCACTGAGGATTCCTCCCCATTGACCACCACAGGGATGTCCTCCACACTGTCCACCAAAGAGACGTCCTCCCCACTGTCTATCACAGTGATATCTTCCCCACTGTCCACCACAAGGACTTAATCCTGTGCACCATAGTGATATCCTTTCCACTGTCCACCACAGAAGAGTCCTCCCCACTTTCCACCACAGGGTCATCCTCCACACTGTCCACCACTGGTATGTTTTTTAACTGTCCAGCACAGAGATGTCCTCCACATTGTAAACCACAGGGACATCCTATACATTATCCACCAAAGGGATGTACTCCTTTGTACCACAATGATGTCCTCCTCACTGTTCACCACAAGGATGTCCTTCATCCTGTCCAAGACAGAGATGTCCTCCCCACTAATTACCAGAGGGACATCATCCACACTCTCCACCACAGGGACATCCTCACCATTGTCCACCAAAGAAACTTTCTCCCCACTCTTCATCACAGTGTCGTACTCCCCATTGACCACCACAAAAAACTTCTCACCACTGTCCACCACAGAGACATCCACCCCAATGTCCACAACAGAAATGTACTCTCACTGTCCATTTTAGAGATGTCCTCCCAACTGTCCACCACAGGTATGTCTTACCCACTCTCCACCACAGACATGTCTTCACCACAGTCCACCAGAAAGACGTTCTTTCCACTGTCCTGCACAGGGACATCCTCCCCACTGTCCACAACAGGGATGAACTCCCCACTGTTTAAAACAGACAGATCCTTCCCACTGTCCACTAAAAAGACATACTTCCCACTGTCTGCCACAGGGATTCTCCCCACTGTCCATGACTGGTATGTTCTTCCAATCATCCACCACAGAGACATCCTCTGCCCTGTCCACCTCAGGGACATTCTCCACACTGTCCACCACAGGGATGTCCTCCTGAGCACCATAGGTACGTCCTACCCACTGTTCACAAGGATTTCCTCCAACTGTCCACCACAGTGAAAACCTCCACACTGTCCACCACAGAGACATCTTCCCCAAGTCCAACACAGGGAAGGCCTCCTCACTCTGCACAACAGAGATTTTCTAACCACTGTCCACCCCACAAATGTCCTCCCCACAGTCCACCACACTGATATCCTCTCCACTTTCCACCACAGAGATGTCTTCCCCACTGTCCACCAAAGGGACATCCTACCCACTGTCCACCACAGGAGCGTCCTTCCAACTGTCCACCACAGGTATGTCCTCCCCACAGTCCACAACATGGATTTCCTCCCCACTTACTATCACAGGAATGTCCTCCTGTGCACCACAAGGTCATCCTTTCCACTGTCCACCACAGAGATGTCTTTTCCACTGTCCACCACAGGGACGTCCTCCCCACTGTCCACCACAAGGACTTCCTCTTCACAGTCCACCACAGTGCCATTCTTCCTACTATCCACCACAGTGACATCTTCCCCACTGTCAACCAAGATACATCTTTCCCACTGTTCCCCACAGGTACATCCTCCCAACTGACCACCACAGGGATATTCTCCCCACTTTCCACCACAGAGATATCTTCTTGTGTACCACAGAGAAGTCCACCCTATTGTCTACAACAGAAACGTCCTCTCCACTGTACAGCACAAGGAAGTCCTTCCCAGTGTCCACCTTAGTGACGTGCTCTTCACGTTCTACCATAGGTACTTCCTTTCCACTGTCTACCTCTGGTACTTCCTACTCACAGTTTACCACAGAGATATCCTCCCCATGTCCAACACAGGAACGTCCTCCTGTGCACCACACAAACGTACTCTTCACTGTCCACCACAGAAACATCCTTTCCACTGTCCAACACAGGGACATCCTTTCACTGTCCAACATGGGCACATCTTCCTGTGTACTTCAGGGACGTTCTCTACTCTGTCCTCCACAGGGAAGTCCTCTCCATTTTCCACCACATGAACATCCTCCTCACTGTTCAAGAAAATGTCATCTTCCCCACTGTCCATTGTCAGGAAAAATAAGGCTGGGGATCCTAGGGTTCCTCCCACCATGCTGTGGGTAGTCGGCTAGGAATGCTCTGGGTTCTTTCAGCTGAAAGTTGGGCCCAGCTGCTCAGTAACTGAAGGCCTCTCCTTGGCTCCTCATGGTTCCTCATGGCGGTGTGGCCCCAACACTTGAGTAAGTCCTTAGGTTTCCAAAACCAGTTTATTGACATGGCAGATGGTAGATAGATCTGGAGGCATACCCCCTAAACCCAGGGTGGAACTGATTTAAAAGGGGAGGGGAGAAAGAGGGAGGGGCTGTGGAGGAATGTTTAATTGGCTCCACCTCTGACCTTCAGGTACCTCATTAATATGTAAATCTCTCTAGGGCCTGTTCACACCCTCCACCTGTGTACCTAACTGAAGGGTGAAGGTGGAATGGAGCTTACACCTCATGTTAGGCCTGACAGTCCACCACAGGGATGACCTCCCCATTGTCCAAAACAGAGACTTCCTCCCCACTGTCCACCACAGGGATGTACTTCCCATTGTTTGCCACAGGGGCATTCTCCCCATTATCCACCACAGGTATGTTCTTTCCACTGTCCACCACAGAGACATCCTTCCCACTGTCCACCACAGTGACATCCTGTCAACTATCCACTACAGGGACATCCTCCCCACTGTTCACCACAGGTAAGTCCTCCTCTGTACAACAGTGCCGTCCTTACAACTGTCCACAACATGGGCATCTTCCCCACTGTCCACCATAGGGTCTTGCTCTCCATTGTCCACCACATGGAAATCCTCACCACTGTGCAAAAAAATGCCTGTGCATCACAGGATGTCCTCGCACTGTCTACCAAAGAGATGTCCTCCCAAATGTCCACAAGGACCTCCTCCCAACTATCTACCACAGTGAAATCCTCCCCACTGTCAAAAAGAGACATGCCCTCCCACTGTCCACCAAAGGGATATTCTCCCAACTCCCCACAACAGAGACATCCTCTCCACTGTCCACCACAGGGATGTTCTCGCCACTGTACACCACAGGAATGTCATCCACACTGTCTTTTCAAGTGAAATCCTTCCCACTGTCCACCACAGTGACCTCCTCTTTAGCATCCACCACAGGGACATCCTCCCCACTGTCCACCACAGAAATATCCTCTCCAATATCCACCACAGGGGAGTCATCTTAACAGTTCAATAGGGAACATCCTACCCACTGTACACCACAGAGACATCCTCCCCACTGTCCAAACCAGTGTCATCGTCCAGTGCACCACAGGGACAACCTCTACACTGTCTACCACAGAAACGTCCTCCCCACTGTCCACCACAGTGAAATCCTCCCCACTATCCACCACAGGGATGTCCTTCCCACTCTCCATCACAGGGACGTCCTCCCCACTGTCCACCTCAAAGACGTCCTTTCCACTTTGCACCATATGTATGTCCTCCTCATTGTCAACCTCAAATACATCCTCCTCACTGTCCACAAAGACTTCACCCCACTGTCCACCACAGGAAGTCCTCCCAATTGTCTACCACATGGAAGTCCTTCCCACTGCCAATCACAGGGACATCCTCCCCATGGTCCAGTACTGGGACATACTCCCCACTCTCCACAATATTGATCTCCTCCTCATTGTCCACTACAGGAAAGTCCTTTTCACTTTAAAACACAGAGATGTCCTTTGCACTGTCTACCACTGGAAGGCCCTCTTTTATTGTCCACCACAGGGACCAGAGGGACGTCCTCCCCACTTTCCACCAAAGGGGCATCCTCCCCACTGATCACCACAGTGATATCCTCCACACTCTCCACCACAAGGACGTCCTTCTGTACATCACAAGGACGTTATTTCCATGGTCCACCACAGTGATATTCTTTCTACTGTCCACCACAGAAACATTCTCCCCACTGTCCACCACAGGCCTTTCCTTCCCATTGTCCACCATAAGGACATCTTTTCAAATGTCAACCACAGAGACATCCTTTTCACTGTACACCACAGGGACATTCTTGCCACTGTTCACCACAGGGACATACTCCTGTGTACCACAGAGATGTCCACCCCACTGTGAACCTCAGAAACATAATCCCCACTGTCCACCAAGAAAAGTCCTCCATACTGCCCACATTAGGAACATCCTCCCCACTATCCACCACAGGGATGTCCTCCAAACACTACACCACAGGTATGTCCTTTTCACTATCCCCCACAGAGATGTCCTTACCACTGTCCACCATGGGGGCATCTTTTCAACTGTTCACCACAGGGACATTCTCCCCACTGTCCACAACAGAGACATCCTCCCCACTGTCCACCACAGTGACATTCTATCTACTGTCCACCACACGAATGTCCTCCTCACTTTCCACCACTGAGATCTTCTCTGCACTGCCCACATAAAGGGCATCCTTCTTATAGTCCACCACAGTGTTGTCCTCCTGTGCATAACAGGAACATCCTCCCCACTGTCCACCACAAGGATGTTCTCCCCACTCTTCACCCCACTGAAATCCTTCCCACTGTCCACCACAAGTATGTTCTTTCCACATTCCACCCCAGGGATGTACTTTCCACTGTGTACCACAAAAATGTCCTTCTCACTGTCCACAACAAATAAATCCTCCCAACTGACAACCACAGGGACCTCCTTCTCACTGTTCTCAACAGTGAACTCCTCCCAAGTCTCCTCTCAGGGAAATCCTTTTTAGTGTCCATTCAGGGACGTTCACCTTACTCTCCACTACAGGGACATCATCCCATATGTCCACCAAAAGGACTTCCTCCCCAGTGTCCACCACAGGAATGTCATATACACTGTCCACCAAAGGAATGTCCTTCCCACTGTCCACCAAAGGGACAATGCATGGTCGGCTAAGACAGTGTTTATAATAAAATCAAAATAACACGTCTTAACACAAACTGCACAAGTAATGTGCATTTAGTGTTTCAGCACTCTAATCATTGTCTTTAACTCACATAGTACACATGCTTTTCACCTTGAGTATTTTTACAGAGGGAACTGCCTTTCATCGTACCATGCACTTTAGCTGCAATATATGTACTTATTTGTACATGGTATACAAAACAAAAAACAATGCTTGGCCGGCTAATACAGTGTTTGTAACAAAATGAAAGAACATGTCTTAACTCAAACTGCACAGGTATCATGCATTTACTCTTTTCAGATCTCTAATAGTTGCCTTTAACTCAGGTAGTACACATGCTTTTCTTTTTTGGACTTATACAGATGGGTACTGCCTTTCATTGTATCATGCACTTTAGCTTCAATACAGGTACTTATTTGTACATAGTATACATAACAAAGAACTATTCATGGCCGGCTAATACACTGTTTATAGCAAAAACATAAGTACACATCTTAACTCAAACTGCACAAGTTACGTGCATTTAATGATTTCAGCTCTCTAATAGTTGTCTTAAATCATGTATGACACATGCTTTTTGTCCTTGGGTATTTTTACAGATGGGATCTGCCTTACATTGTATCATGTGTTTTAGCTGCAATACAAGTACTTATTTTTACATAGCATACATAACAAAGAACAATGCATCACAGGATAATACAGTGTTTATACCAAAATCAAAATAATAAGTTTTAACTCAAACTGCACAAGTAACATGCATTTAGTGTTTTTAGCTCTATAATAGTTGTCTTTAATCATGTAGTACAAATGCTTTTCTCCTGTGGTATTTATACAGGTAAGTGCTCCTCACTTTCCATCACAGAAACCTTTTTTAAAAGGTCCACCACAAAGAAGTCCTCGTCACTCACTGTCCACCACAAAAACATCCTCCTGTTTACCACAGAGACATCTTCCCCAATTTCCTCCACAGAGGCATCCTCCCCATTGACCACCACAGGGACGTCCTTCACACTGTCCACCAAAGAGATGTCCTTCCCACAGAAAAATCCTCTCTATTGTCTACTACTAGAACATCCTCCACACTGTACACCACAGATATGTCCTTTCTACATTCCAGCACAGAGATGTCCTCCACATTGTTAACCACAGGGACGTCCTCCACACTCTCCACCACAGGAGTATAATCCTGTGTACGACAGGGATGTCCTCCCCACTGCCCGACATAGGGATGTATTCTTCACTGTCCACCAAAGTGTCATTATCCTGTACACCAAAGGGACGTCCCCCCACTGTCCATTACAGGGACATCCTCCCTACTGTCCACAACAGAGTCATTCCTCCTCAATGTCCACAATGAGTATATCCTTTTCAATGTCCACCACAGGGATGTTCTCCCCAGTGTCCACCATAGGTACATTCTTCCCATCATCCAACTCAGAGATGTCCACCCAATTGTTCAACAGAGAAATGTTTTCCCCAGTGTCCTCCACAGGGATGTACTTCCCACTCTCCAACACAGGGACATCCTCCCCATTGTGCATCACAGGGACATCTTCTTGTGCACAATAGGGACATCCTCACCACTTTCCAGCACAGAGATGTCCTCCGCACTCTCCACCATAGGGACATCCTTCCCACTGTCCACCACATGGTTGTCCTCCTGTGCACCACAAAAACATCCTCTCCACTTTCCACAAAGATGTCCTCCTCATTGTCCACTACAGAAAAATCCTCCCAATGGCCAACAGAGGGATGTTCTTCCCATGGTCTACCACAGGGACGTCTTCCCAACTGTTTACATCAGGGTCATCCTCCCCACTGTACATCACAGGGATGGCCTACTTACTGTCCACCACAGGGATGTCATTCCAACTGTCCAACACAGGGACATACTCCATATTGTCCACCACAAATACATCTTCCCCACTGTTCAACATACTTATGTTTTCCTCACTCTCAACCACAGGGAACTCCTTCCCACAGTTTACCAAAAGGACGTCCTTCTCACTGTTCACCACAAGGATGTCCTCCCCACTGTCATCCAGAGGGACATCCTCCCTACTGTCCACCACAGCGATATCCTCCCCATTCTGCAACACATGTACGTCCTCCCCATTTTCCACCACAGAAACATCCTCCCCACTGTCCACCACAGAAACATCTTCTGCACTGTCCAACACAGGGATGTCCTCCCAACTGTCCACCACATTTTCATTCTCCTGTGCACCACAGTAACGTATTCCCCACTGCCCAGCACAGGGACATCCTCCCTACTGTCCACCACAGTCATGTCCTCCTCACTGTATACCACAAGAAGTCCTCTGCATTGTCTACCACAGGGAAGTCCTTCCAACTGTACACCACAGACACATCCTCCCCTCTTACCACCACAAGCACATCCTCCACACTGTCCAAGACAAAGATTTCCTCTATACTGTTCAGCATGGGGACATTCTCCCTACTATCCACCAAAGGGCATCCTCCACACTGTACATCACAGTGTTTTCTTCCTGTGCACCACATGGACGTCCTCCCCACAGTCCACCACAGGGCTCTATATCTCATTGTCCACCACAGAGATGTCCTCTCCACTGTCCACCACAGGTACATCCTATCTACTGTCCACCAAAGTGGCATCCGCCCCACTGTCCATCACAGTGATATACTCCTCACTGTCTACCACAAGAACATTTTCTCCACAGTCCACCACAAGGATGTCTTCTCCACTGTTCACCACAGGGAGATTCTCCTTTGCACCCTCCCCACTGTCCACTGAAAAGATGTCTTTTCCATTTTCCAAAACAGGGAGATCCTCCCCACTGTACATCACAGGATCAACCTTCCCACTGACCACCACAAAAACATCCTCCTCACTGTTCAACACAGTGTCATCCTCCGGTGCTCCAAAGGGACGACCTCCCCACTGTCCACCACAGAGACATCATCTCCACATTCCATCATATGTATGTCCTCCTCACTGTCAATCACAAGGATGTCCTACCCACTGTCCACCACAAGAACATCCTTCCTGCTGTCCACTACAAGACATCCTCCCCCTTGTCCACCACAGAGAAGTCCTTCTGACTGTCCACCACAGGGAGATCTTCCTCATGGACCACCTCAGGAATGTTTTTCCATTGTCCACCACAGGGACGACCTCCTGTGTACCACAAGAATGTCTTCCCCATGTCCACCACCAGGACGTTCTCCTCACTGTACACCCCAATGAAATCCTCCACACTGTCCGCCAAAGGGACATCCTTTCCACTGTCCACCAGAGGGATGAACTTCCCACTGTCCACCACAGGGAAATTCTAGGCAGTGTCCTCCACAGAAACATCTTTTCTACTGTCCACCAGAGGGAAGTCCTCTCCACTGTCCACCTCAGGGACATCCTCACCACAGTCCAGCACAGGAATATCCTCCCCACTGTGCACCACTGGCACATCCTCCTCACACTCCACCACTAAGATTTCCTCACCACTGTCAACCATGGGGATCTTCTTTCCACTGTCCACCACAGGGATATCCTATCCAATGTCCACCACAGACACATGATCACCACTGTTCACCACAGGTATATCCTCTTAGTGTCCACCACAGTGATGTCCTCCTTACTGTCCACCAGAGAGATGTCCTCCACACTGTCCACCAAAAGAAAGTCCTCCTTATTGTCCAGGACAGTGTCGTCCTCCTGTGCACCACATGAACATTCTCCTCACAGTCCACGACAAGTATGTCCTCCCCACTGTCCACACCACTGAAATCCTCCTCACTGTCCACCACAAGTATGTCCTCTCCACTGTACAACACAGGGATATCCTTTCCATTGTCCATCACACGGATATCCTCCTCACTGTTCAAAACAGGGAAGTCCTCCCCATTGTCTGTCTTCAATTGAACCATGCATTTTAGCTGCAATATAGGTACTTATTTGTACATGGTATACAAAACAAAGAACAATGCTTGGCCAGCTAATATAGTGTTTATACCAAAATCAAAAGAATACGTCTTAATTCAAACTGCACAGTTAATGTGCATTTAGTGTTTTCAGCTCTATAATAGTTATCTTTAACTCACATACTACACATGCCTTTCTCTTTGGGTATTTTTACAGACAGGAAAATCCTTACATTGTATAATGTGGTTTACCTGCAATACAGATAATTAGTTGTACATAGTATACAAAACAAAGCACAATGCTTGGCCGGCTAATACAGTGTTTATAACAAAATTTAAATAACATGTCTTAAACTGCACAAGTATTTTGCTTTTAGTGTTTTCTGCTCTCTAATAGTTGTGTTTAATTCATGCAGTACACATGCTTTTCTCTTTCGGTGTTTATACATGTATGTCCTCCTCACTTTCCACCACAGAAACATCCTTCAAACTGTCCACCACAAAGACGTCCTCGCCACTATCCACCACAAAGATGTCTTCCTGTGTAACACAGAGACGTCCTCCCCACTTTCCTGCCCAGAGGCATCCTCCCCTTTGACTGCAACAGGGATGTCCTCCACACTGTCCACCAAAGAGATATCCCCCCACTGTCCACCACAGCGAAATCCTCCCCACTGTACACCATGTGTAACTAATCCTGTGCACCACAGTTACATCCTCCCTAAAGTCCACCACAGAAAAATCCTCCCCACTGTTCTCCACAGGGACATTCTCTACACTGTCCACCACAGGTTTGTTTTCCTAACTGTCCAGTACAGAGATGTCCTCCACACTCTAAACCACAGGTACGTCCTCCCCACTGTACACCACAGTGGTGTACTAACCACTGACCACCACAAGGCCGTCCTCCAAACTGTCCAAGACAGAGTTTTCCGCTGCACTGTTCACCACAGGGACATCCTCTCAACTGTCCACCACAGTGTCATCCTCCTGTGCATCACAGGGACGTCCTCCCCACTCTCCGCCACAGTGTCATACTCTTGTACACCACAAGGATGTCCTCCCCACCGTCCAAAACAGAAATGTCTTCCCCAATGTTCACAACATGGACATCCTTCCCACTGTCCACCACAGGGATTTCCTCCCCACTACCAACACAGGTACGTTCTTCCCACAATCCAACACAGAGATGTCAACTCCACTGTAGGCCATAGAAATTTTTCTCAGTCTCCACCATGGGGACGTCCTCTCCACTGTCCACCACAGGGTTTACCTCCTCACTGTCCACCAGAGGAAGGTTCTCTAAACTATCCATCAAGCAGGGACACCCTTCTCACTGTTTACTCCACTGAAAATTTCACCACTGTCCAAAACAGGTATGTCCTCTTGTGTACCACAAAGTCGTCCTACCCACTGTCCACCACAGAGATATCCTTTCAACTGTTCAACACAGGGACGTCCTCCCCAATTTCCAACATAGGGACATCCTCCTCACTGTCCACCACAAGCCTGTCCTCCTCACTGTTCAGCACAGTGATATCCTGTGCATCACATGAATGTACTCCCCACTCTCTACAACAGAGATATCCTCCTCACTCTCCACCACAGGGATATTTTTTTACAGTCCACCACAGGGACATCATCCCCACTGTCAAACACAGGGACGTCCTTCCATGGAAAACACAGGGACATCTTCCTGTGTACCACAGGGATGTCCTCTACACTGTCCACCACAGGGAAATCCTCCTCATTGTCCACTACATGAATATCCTTCCCACTATCCACAAAAGAGACATCATCCCCACTGTCCAACACAGAGATGTCCTCCTGTGCACCAAAGGGACGTCCTCCCCACTGTCCACCACAGGGACATACTTCGCACGGTCTGCCACAGGGAGGTCCTCCCCACTGTACACCACAGGTATATTCTTCCTACTGTCCACCAAAGAGACATATTCACCACTGTCTACCACAAGGACATCCTCCTGTGTACCACAGGGACATCCTTACCATTGTCCACCACAGGGGCATCCTCTTCACTGTCCACCATAGGATCTTGCTCCCCACTGTCCACCACAAGGACATCCTCCTGTGCACCACAGGACATCCATTTTTGCACTGTCTACTACAGAGATGTCCTCCGCACTGTCCTCTACAGGGAAATTCTCCAACTGTCCATCACAGGGATGTTTTCTTGAGCACCATAGGAATGTGCTCCCCACTATCCAGAAGGTTGTCCTTTCAACTCTCCACCACAGAGAAGTTCTCCCCACTGTCGTCCACAGGGATGTCCTCTTCACTGTCCATGACAGGGATGTCCTACCCAATGTCCAACAAAAGAACAGCCACTCGTCTATCCACCAAAGGAACGACCTCCCAAATTCTCACAATAAGAAAATTCTCCCCACTGTCCACCACAGGGATGTCCTCCTTAGTGTCAACAACAGGGACATCCTCAGCACTGTCCCCCACTTTAAAATCTTCCACATCCTCCACCACAGGGACATCTTTGCCACAGTCCACCACAAGACATCCTCCTCACTGTCCAAAAAATGATATCCTCCCCACTTTTCACCACAGCGACATCCTCCCCTTTGTCCACCACAGGGATGAGCTCCCCACTGTCCATCACAGTGTTGTCCTCCTGTGTACTACAGAGATGTCCTCTTCACTGTCCACCAAAGGAATATCATCCCCACTGTCCACCACAGAAAAGTACTCCTCAGTGTCCACCACAGGGACATCCTCCCCACTGTTCACCACAGAGATGGAGTACCCACTGTCCAGCACAGTGAAATTCTCCCCACTGTCCACCACAGGGAGGTCCTCCTCACTATCCACCACAGGGATGTCCTGCATGCTGTCCACCATAGGGAAATACTTCCCACTGTCCACCCCAAAGACATCCTTCCCTCTCTTCACCATATGTATGTCCTCCTCACTGTCGACCACACAGACATCCTCCCCATTGTCCACCACAAGTATGTCCTCTTCACTATCCACCACAAGACGTTCTGCCATTTTCGACTACAGGGAAGTTTTTCCCAGTGTCCACCACAGGTATGTCCTCCCCACAGTCCACCATTGGAACCTTCTTTACATTTTCCACCACAGAGATGTCCTCCCCAAAATACAGAAAAAGGATGTCCTCTGCACTGTCCACCACGGGGAAGAACTGCATATTGTCCACCACAGGGAAATTCTCCTGTGCACCACAGGAACGTCCTCCCCATTGTCCACCACCAGGATGCCCTACTCTTTGTCCACCCCATTGCAATCCTTTACACTGTCCACCACAGGGAGTTCTTTTGCAATTTCCACCAGAGGAAAGTCCTCCCCACTGTCCATGACAAAGGGACATCCACCTGACTTTCCACCTCACTGAAATCCTTCCACTGTACACCACAGAGACATCCTCCTGTGCAAAAAAGGGACGTCCTCCAAACTGTCCACAAAAGAGATGTTCTGTCCACTTTCTACATCACGAATATCCTCCACACTGTCCACAACAGTGACGTCCTCCACACTGTCCACCATTGAAACATCCTTTCCACTGTTCATGACAGAAACGTCCTCCTCATTGTACACTACAGAGAAGTCCTCCAGACTGTCCACCACAGAGATGTCCTCCCAATTATCCATCACAGAGATGTCTTCTCCACTGTCCACCACAGGGACATCCTCCCCACTGTCAACCACAGGGATGACCTCCCCACAGTCCACCACAGAAAATTCCTCCCTACTGTCCACCAGAGGGATGTCCTCCCCACTGTCCACCACAGAAATGTCCTTTTCACTGTACACAACAGAGAAGTCCTCCCCACTGTCTACCACAGGTACATCTTTCCTACTATCCACCACAGAAATGTTTTCCTCACTGTCAACAACAGGGATGACTTCCCAACTGTCTACCACAAATAAGTGCTCCCTACTCTTCACCACAGAGAAGTCCTCCCCACTGTCCACCTCAGGGATGTTCTCCTCACTGTCTAGCACAGAAATGTCCTCCTCACTGCCCACAACAGAGACTCCTCCCCATTTTCCACCACAGGTACATCATCCCGACTGTCTACCACAGGAAATTCTTCCTATATACCACAAGGAATTCCTCACCACTGTACTTTAAAGAGACATCTTCCATAATGACCACCAAATGAAACTCCTCCACACTTTCCAGTACGGAGATGTTTTTCTTACTGTCCACCATAGGAACATGCTCTCCACTGTCCACCACAGTGATGTCCTCCCCAATGTCCACCACAGGGATGTTTTTCTTACTATCTACCACAGGGATGTACTCCTGTGCACCATCAAAGCATCCTTTCCATTTTTTCTCAAGATGTCCTCCTCACAGTCAACCACATGTAAGTCCTCCTCACTTTCCACAACAGATATGTATTCCCCAATGCCCACCACAAAGTCATCCTCACCACACTCCCCCACAACGACGTCCTCCTGTGTATCACAGAGACGTCCTTTCATATTTCCTCCTCAGAGGCATCCTTTCCACTGACCAACACTGGACGTCCTCCACACTGTCCACCAAAGAGATGTCCTCCCCGCTGTCCACTACAGCGACATCCTCCAGACTGTCCACCACAGGGACTTCCTACTGTGCACCACAGTGATGTCCTCCCCACTCTGCTCCAGAGAGAAATCATCCCCAGAGTCCAACACATGGACATCTTTCCCACTGTCCTCCACAGAGATATCCTTTAAACTGTAAACCACAGGGACATTCCCCACACTCTCCACAACAGTGATGTGTTCCAGTGTACCACAGGGATGTTCTTACCATTCTTCACCACATGGGTGTCCTCCCCAATGTCCACCACAAAAACATCCTCCACACTGTCCACCACAGTACCGTACACCTGTAGACCACAGGGACATCCTCCCCACTGTCTACAACATGGACATTCTCCCTCTGTCAACAACAGAGATGTCCTCCCTAATGTCCATCTCATGGACATCCTTCCCTCTGTGCCTCACAGGGATATCCTCCCCACTGTGCAACACAGGTACGTGCGTCCCACTGTCTACCACAGAGACGTCCACCTTACTGTCCATCACAGTGAATTTTTTCCCACTCTCCACATCAGGAACATCCTCCTGGGTACCACAAGGATATCCTTACAATTGTCCACCACAAGGACGTCCTCCCCACTGTCCACCACAGGGACTTCCTTCCCATTGTCCAGCACAGAAACATCCTCCCCACCGTGCACCACAGGGTAATCCTCCTGTGCACAACATGGACGTCCTCACCACTGTCCACAACAGAGATGTCCTCTCCATTGTCTTCCACAGGGACATCCTTGACATTGTCCATCACAGGGATGTCCTCCCCAGTGTCCACCAAAGCATCATCCTTCCCACTGTCCACCAGAGGAACATCAGACCCATTGTCCACCACAGAGATGTCCTTTCCACTGTCCACCACAGAAACATTTTCCCGAGTGTCCACTGCAGGGATATTCTTCTTACTGTCTACCACACTGTCCATCACAAAAACATTCTCCTATGTACTACAGAGACGTCCTTTCATCTTTCCTCCGCAGAGGTGTCCTCCCCATTAACCACCAATGGACGTCCTCCTCACTGTCCTCAACACAGAAGTTTTTCCCATCGTCCACTCAGGGATGTCCTAATTATGATCCACCACAGGGACCTCTTCCCAGGTGTCCACCACAGTGACATCCTTCCCACAATCCACCACAGGGACTTCATACCCACTGTTCACCAAAGGGATTTTCTTCCCACTGTCCACCAAAGGGACAATGCATTGACAACTTATACAGTGTTTATACCAAAATCAAAAGAACACGTCTTAACTCAAACCGCACAAGTAACGTGCAATTAGTGTTTTCAGCTCTCTAATAGTTGTGTTTAACTCATGTAGTACACATGCTTTTCTCCTTGGGTATTTTTATAGATGGGCACTGCCTTGCATTGTAAAATGTCTTTTAGCTGCAATACCTGTACATATGTGTACATGGCATAGAAAACAAAGCAAAATGCTTGGCAGGCTATTACAGTGTTTATACCAAATATCAAAATAACACGTCTTAACTCAAACTTCACAAGTTTCATGAATTTAGTGGTTTTTTTAGACCTCTAATAATTGTCTTTAACTCACGTAGTACACATGCTTTTCTCTTTGGGTATTTTTACAGTCAGGAACTGTGTTATATTGTATCATGCATTGTAGCTGGAATACAGGTACTTATTTGTAATGGAATACAAAAAATGAACAATGCTTGGCAAGATACTACAGTGTTTATACCAAAATCAAAAGAACACGTCTTAACTCAAACTGCACAAGTATTGTCCATTTAGTGTTTTTAGCTCTCTAATAGTTGTATTTAATGCACTTATTACACATGCTTTTCCCCTTGGGTATTTTTACAGTCAGGAACTGACTTAAATTGTATCATGTGTTTTAGCTGAAATACAGGTACTTATTTGTACATAGTATATAAAACAATACCCAATGCTTGGCCAGCTCCTACAGTTTATATACCAAAATCAAGGAACACATCTTAACTCAAACTGCAAAAGTAATGTGCATTCATTGTTTTCCCCTCTCTAATTGTTGTCTTTAAGTCATGTAGTACACATGTATTTCTCCTTCGGTATTTATAGAGGTACATACTCCTCACTTTCCACCACAAAAACGAGCTTTTCACTGTCCACCACAAAGATGTCCTCGCAACTGTCTACCACAAAGATGTCCTCCTGTGTACCACAGAGATGTCCTCCCACTTTCTTCCACAGAGGCATCCTCCCCATTGACCACCACATTGATGTAATCCACACTGTCCACTAAAGAAATATCCTCCCCACTGTCCACCACAGTGACATCCTCCCCTCTGTCTACCAAGAGGACCTGATCCTGTGCACCACTGTGACATCTTCCCCACTGTCCACCACAGAAGGATCCTCCCAAATGTCCACCACAGAGACATCCTCCAAAATGTTCACCACATGTATGTCCTCTTCACTGTCCTGCACAGGGAAATCCTTCAAACTGTAAACCACAGGAACATCCTCCACACTGTCCACCACAGGGACGTACTCCTGTGTACTACAGGGACATCTTCCCCACTGTTAACCAAAGGGGTGTCTTCCATAGGGACCACCACAAGGACTTCCTACACACTGTCCAAGACAGAGTTGTCCTCCCTACTGTTCAATAAAGGGACATCCTCTTCAGTGTCCACAAGAGGGATGTCCTCACCACTGTCCAACAGAGTGTCATCCTCCTGTTCACCACAGGAACGTCCTCCCCACTACCCACCAGAGGTACGGTATTCCCACTATCCAACACAGAGACGTCCACCCCATTGTCCACCACAGGGATGTGCTCTTCACTCTATACAAAGGGGAAGTCCTCTCAACTGTCTACCACAAGGACATCCTCCCCAATGTCCACCACAGTGACTTCATCCTCACTGTCCACAACAAGGAAGTCCTTTCCCCTGTCCACCTCTGTGACATCCTACTTATTGTTCACAACTGGGATTTCTTCTTCAGTTTCCACCAGAGAAATATCCTTCGCAGTGTCCACTACAGAGATGTCCTTCCCAATGACCACTACAGTTACGTCTTCCCCAATGTCCACCACACAGACATCCTCCCCACTGTCCACCACGGAAACATCCTCCCTAATATCCACCACACAGACATCCTCCCCACTGTCCACCACAGAAATATCCTCCCCAAAATCCACCTCAGGGAAATCCTCCCCACTGTCTACTACAGGGACATCCTCTGCACTGTCCACCACAATGTCATGCTCCTTATTGTCCACAACAGAGACATCCTCCTGTGCACCACAGGAACATTCTCCCCACTATCCACCACTAGGATTTCCACCCCACTGTCCACCCCACTGAAATCCTCCCCACTGCCCACTACAAGGAATTTCTTTTCACTCTCCACCACAGAAATTCTTCCTTATTGTCCACAAGAAGGAAGTCCTCCCCACTGTCCACCACAGGGATGTCCTCCTCACTGTTCTCCGAAGGAAAGTCCTCCACACTGTTTACATAAAAGACACCTTCCTCACTGTCCACCACAGAGATATTCTCCCCACTGTTTACAACAGGGATGTCCTCCACACTGTCCACCACAGGGACCTCCTCTTCACTGTCCACCACAGGGGTGTCCTTGACACTCTCAATGACAGGGATGTCATCCTCACTGCATACAACCAGGGAGTCCTCAATACGGTCCACTACAGGGACGTCCTCCCCACTGTCCACCACAAGGACATAATTCTCACTGTGCACAAGAGGGAAGTCCTCCCCACCTCAGAAACCTCAGGAACTCCCTCCTTACTGTCCACCAGAGTAACATCCTTCTTAATGTCCACCAGAGAAACATCCTTCCCAATGTCTACCACAGGGACATCCTCCCCACTGTCTACCACAGGGATGACATACCCACTGTCAACCAGTGAGATATCATTACCTTTGTCAACCAAAAAGACGTCCTCCCCACTGTACATCACAGGGACATCATACTCACAGTCCACCACAGAAATGTCCTTTTTTCCCAAAACACTTTATCTATCAGTATTTGTATATACATACATACTTATACATGTATACATATATACATTCATATATGAACCATAATTAAATAAATATGTTTGAAAAGTATTGGGGTTAGGAAGAGTGGGAGGAAGAAGAGAAATAAAAAATTATGTAAATACAGTACTCATATATGAAATTCTCAAAAAGGAATCCATTTTTTAAAAAATGTTCAACAGATTAATTTGCATTGTACAATATGAAAATAAATATGTACTATAATTATGTTGAAGGACATTTTAACTCACTACAAATTTTGAAATTTAAAATGAAATCAATAAAAATTATTTTACCCAGCATACTAACAAAAACTACAATAACATTTTATAATTCAAAGTATTTCTGAGAATAAGAAAATGGATTGTCAGAAGCTAAGTCAGCAGAGCCAAGGGGACACTGTGTGTTATTTCTTTTCCTTTCATTTCTTTTTTCATTTTTTCTTTTTTTATTATTATCAAATCATAATTTTTACTTTTTAACACAGGGTTTATAAACACAAAAATGCAGCATGTGGGGAAGGGGATGACACAGGAGCATAGATGTTCATGGGGAGTACAGATATCTTTCAGAACAGGGTATC
This sequence comes from Arvicanthis niloticus, assembly GCF_011762505.2. Taxonomy (NCBI): domain Eukaryota; kingdom Metazoa; phylum Chordata; class Mammalia; order Rodentia; family Muridae; genus Arvicanthis; species Arvicanthis niloticus. The sequence continues at coordinate 184,184 of NC_047670.1, forward strand.
AGCTGGGTGAAGGTTCAGGGGTCAGGTCATTAGGAGTCTGCCTATGCTTCACTTGTCCTTATCTAAGGTGGTACTACCTGCCAAGGCTACCTATTTACAAGGTCTATAACTACTCAAGTTGGTAGATTTCCACAAAAGTTGCCTGTTTACAATAGTTTATAGACATCTGTTTCAGTGTTTTTCCATAGAGACCCAAGACTTTGTGTTAGCAGGCATGTATGTCAGGCCTATTGCTGATTTTAGGCTTATTGGTGATTTTAGGCCTTTAGTGTATAAGCAGGGCTGCCCCTGACATCTCCTCCCTTCTCCAAGTATAGAAGGGCTGTGGCAGTTCTAATCTTGCCAAGGTGGGGATAGAGGCCTGACCTCCAGTAATTAAAAGGGACCTTGTAATGGCTCCAGTCCTCCTGTCATTGTCCAGTGAGGCATGAGGGCCATACCCATCCCAATGTCCTTTTCCTAGAGAGGGGATACTTTTGACATCAACCCCTATGCAGTCAGGCTTGTCCCTCAGGGAACCCAGAAACATATTTTTAACTTTTATTTATATTCCCTTGCAGTGCTTAGCCTCACAGCCTAAGCAAGAATTCAGATCGCCAGACAGAGAGGGTTCTGGGTGGCCCCTCACTGCTTGGACTAGGGGCAGAAGTCCCCTCTTTTATGTTGGGTGGAGTTGAGACTTGGGAGTACCCTGGGTAGAGAAACATCCTCATCTAGAGTCTTGTTGTCCTCCATAGCTAACTTATAATAATGTATCTGAATAGATTTTGCTATTAGATTATCTATCTGTTGTTTCACAAATTTATTCAGCCTATTTAAGGTCCAGGGACCAAAGGAAATAAGCAAAAAAAAAAACCTAATTAATGGTCCCAAGATGGAAGGAAGTAGGGTTAACAATCATGGAGAGGTTGAAGACCAATTCTTGTACAAGCTCTCATTTATCTCTTTCTCCCTCTGTCTTTTCTCAAGACCTTCTCTGGCCTTTTTCATGCTCTCTTTAATCATCCCTGTTTTGTCTACATAAAAGCAGCATTCTTCTTTAAGGGCTGTACACAGTCTAGACCTGTACACAATCTTTTCTATTGTAAAAGAGAAAATCAAGTCCAATAAAGTCCCTTTCAATTTCGGGGGATTGCATCAGACAGCGAAATGAGAGATTCTTCAGATTAGTGATATCTGTCTATGGCTGTTTGACGTCCTTGTCAAAGGCCCATTGGAGGTCTGAGTAGTATAAGCCTAGAAGCCAGCATCAGGATTAGAACTCCTAACAACAGACCTCACCAGTGATTAATTTTTAATGAAAAAAGAAGGGAATTCACAGTGGATGTCAATTGTTATTCATTTTATTTACAATTGGGCTTGGTTTTGTGGGAGTATCTATTTAGTTCAGTAATCTTTTTGGTGGCATTTTGCTGTGCCTTCTGTGGTATCAAACATGAATATCAATCCTCGGCCCCATGTAAGAACTGGGTACTGGCCATTCCATTTAAGAGTAAAAGGGTCCTTCCACATAGTCGTGGCTTAGTTTTTATTGGCCTCAGCGATGCCAGAGGCAATCAGCAGCAGATTTGCCATGAACTTTCAGTTTTAGAAAGTTAAGAGTAAACAAGGCATGCCCCTTCCACTCACAGAGAGTCATGAAGACACTATTTAAAGAAATATAATTCTTTATTAATAATTTCTTTTATCAAAGGACTATTATAAAACAGCCAACAATTAATCAATCTATATCAATCCATATAATATATAAATTAATTAGAGCTTCTACTTTTTGTAAAATTACTCCTCTTTTGTCAATTAATTGTTGAGAGAAATTAGGATTTGCATCTCTCTTGATAATGTTAAACAGAGACATAAATTCTTTTGTGAAGAGCTTAAAATAAGTTCTTAGCCAATAAGCATCTCCTGGAAAACTTTGAAAATTGTTTGAAATAAGTAAACTATCTTTTTTTTCCAGACCTATTATGTGGGTGTTTTGGGGGGAGATATTTTACATATTTACCTTTCACTGTTATCTCCACTTCCTTTCTCCTCCAAAACCCCTTATCCCATACCTCCTCTTCCAATTTTTATGAGGGTTGCTCCCACCATTCTCCTAATCCCGCCTCCCTGCTCTCAAATTCCCCAACACTATGGATCCAATCTTTCGGGGAACATGGCCCTCTGCTTCCACTGTTGCGTAAGAAGGCCACCCTCAGTTACCTATACAAGTGGAGCCATGAGTCCCTCCCTTTCTGTTCTCAGGCTGGAGGTTTAGACCCTGGGAGTTCTGTTTGAGCATTTTGCTACTCCTTCTAAAAAAAGCACCCACACTTTGGTCTTCCTTCCTCCTCTTGAGTTTCATGTGGTCTATGCATTGTGTCTTAGCTATTGTGAGCTTTTGGGCTAGTATCCACTAGTCAGTGATTGTATGCCATGTATGTTCTTTTATGCTTGGGTTACCTCACTCAGCATTATATTTTCAAGCTCCATACATTTGCCTAAGAATTTCATGAACTCATTGTTTTTAATAGCTGAGGGGTACTCCATTCTCTAAATATACCACATTTTCTGTATCCATTCCTTTGTTGAAAGACATCAGGGTTCTTTCCAACTTTTGGCTATTATAAATAAGGCTGCTATTAACATAGTGGAGCATGTGTCCCTGCTGTATTTTGAAACATCTTTTGAGTATATGGCCAAGAGTGGTATAGCTGGGTCTTCAGATAATACTATGTTCAATTTTCTAAGGTACCACCAGACTGATTTCCATAGTGGTTGTACCAGCTAACAATCCCACCAAAAATGGAGGAGTGTTCCTCTTTGTCCACATCCTCGCCAGCATCTGTTGTCAACTGTGTTTTCGATCTTAGCCATTCTGACTGGTGTGAAGTGGAATCTCAGTGTTGTTTTCATTTGCATTTCTCTGATGACTAGGAATTTTGAACGCTTCTTTTGGTGCTTCTCAACCATTCGAGATTCCTCAATTGAGAATTTGTTTATATAGTAAATTACATTGATGGACTTCTATATATTGAACCATCCCTGCATTCCTTGGATAAAGCCTACTTGATCACGATGGATGATTGTTTTGATGTGTTCTTAGATTCAGTTTTCGAGAATTTAATTGAGTATTTTTGCATCGATATTTATTAGGGAAATTGGTCTGAAGTTCTCTTTCTTAGTTGGGTCTTTGTGTGGTTTAGAAATGAGCATGATTGTGGCTTCATAGAATGAATTGGGCAGTGTTCCTTCTATTTCTACTTTGTGGAACAGTTTGAAAAGAATTGGTATTAGATCTTCCTTGAAGGTCTGATAGAATTCTGCACTGAAACAATCTGGTCCCAGATTTTTTTTGGTGACTAATTTCTTCTATTTCTTTCAGGATTATGGGACTGTTTAGATGGTTTATCTGCTCCTAATTTAACATTGGTAACTGGCATTTGTCTAGAAAATTGTCCATTTCATTCCAGATTTTCCAATTTTGTTGAGTATAGGCTTTTGTACTAGGATCTGATGATTCTTTTGGATTTCCTCAGTTTCTGTTTATATGTCCCTCGTTTCAGTTTTGATTTTATTAATTTGAATACTGTCTCTCTGCCCTCTGATTAGTCTGGCTAAGGGTTTATCTGTCTCGTTGATTTTCTCAAAGAACCAACTCCTAGTTTTATTGATTCTTTGTATAGTTTTTTGTTATTATTTAGTTGATTTCAGTCCTGAGTTTAACTATTTCCTCCTGCCTACTCCTCTTGGGTGTATTTGTTTCATTTTGTTCTAGAGCTTTCAGGTGTGTTATCAAGCTGCTAGTGGATACCCTCCCCAGTTGCTTTTTGTAAGCACTTAGAGCTATGAGTTTTCCTCTTAGCACCGCTTTCATTGTGTCCCATAGGTTTTGGTATGATGTGTCTTCATTTTCATTAAATTCTAAAAAGTATTTAATTTCTTTCCTTATTTCTTCCCTGACCACATTATCATTGAGTGGAGTATTGTTCAATTTCGTGTATCCAGCCCGTTAGCCTATGTCTTTTTATTGGGGAATTGAGTCCATTAATGTTAAGTGATATTAAGGAGAGGAGATTATTGCTTCCTGTTATTTTTCTTAACAGCGGAGGCATTGTTTGTGTGTTTATCTTCTTTTGAGTTTTTTGGAAGAGGCTTACTTTCATGCTCTTTCTGGGGAATAATTGCCTTCCTTATATTGGTGCTTTCTTGCTATTATTCTTTGTAGTGCTGGGTTTGTGGAAAGATATTGTGTAAATTTGTTTTGTCATGGAATATCTTGGTTTCTCCATCTATAATAATTGAGAGTTTTGCTGGGTATAATATCCTGGGCTGGTATTTATGTTCTCTTATGACATCCATCCAGGATGTCATACAGACATACATTCAGCTTTTATAGTCTCCGGTGACATACAGCTTTTATAGTCTCTGGTGAGAAGTCTGGTGTAATTCTGATAGGTCTGCCTTTATATGTTACTTGGCCTTTTTACCTTACTGCTTTTAAAATTCTTTCTTTGTTTTGTGCATTTTGTGTTTTGATTATTATGTGACAGGAGGTATTTCCTTTCTGGTCTAGTCTATTTGGTGTTCTGTAGGCTTCTTGGATGATTATGGGCATCTCATTCTTTAGGTTAGGGAAGTTTTCTTCTATAATTTTGTTGAAGATATTTATTGGCCCTTTAAGATGGGAACCCTCACTTTCTTCTATACCTATTATCCTTAAGTTCTGTCTTCTCATTGTGTCCTGAATTTCCTGGATGATTTGTGTTAAGAAATTTTTGCATTTTGTGTTTTCTTTGACAGTTGTGTTAATATTTTCTATGGTATCTTCTGCACCTGAGATTTCCTCTTCTATCTCTTGTATTTTGTTGGTGATGCTTGCATCTATGACTCCTGATTTCTTTCCCAGCTTTTCTATATCCCTGGTCGTCTCCCTTTGTGATTTCCTAATTGTCTCTACTTCCATTTTTATGTCCTGGATGTTTTTGTTCAATTCCTTCATCTGTTTAGCTGTATTCTCTTGTAATTCTTTAAGGGATTTTTGTGTTTCCTCTTTAAGGGCTTTCACCTGTCTATCTGTGTTCTCAATTTCTTTGACGGTGTTATTTATGTCCTTCTTAAAGTTCTCTATCATCCTCATTAGAAGTGATTTTAGATCTGACTCTTGTTTTCCTGGTGATATGGGTAATTCAGGACTTTCTAATGTGGGAGAACTAGGTTCTGATGAAGTCGAGTATTCTGGGTTGGTGGTACTTGTATTCTTGTGCTTGCCTTTCCCCATCTGGATCTCCTCGATGCTTTCTGAGCTGTCTCTGACTGGAGCCTTATCTTTCCTATTACCCTGGTTGTGTCAGAACTGTTTGGGATGAGTGTTGCTGCTGAGATTAGAGCAGAGGTCCAAGGTCTGCTCAGTGTTCAGGTGGAAACAGGAAGGAAACAGTACTCTGGGCCAGGAGTGAATTCCTGGGTTCCTGTGGGTCTTGGTTACTCCCTGTTTGGGTAGAGTATTGCTGTCTCCTGACCTAAGATACAGCTCAGGTTAGAACTCCTGAGAGCCCTGCCACCTCTGGGTTTTCTGTGGTTGGGTACTGAGCTGCCTCCTGGGATCTGCTCTATGCTCATGCCCAGACAGGAAGGAAATGGTATGCCCACCCAAGAGTGAATTCCTGGGTCTCAGTCGGTCCCAGTTTCTTTCTATTTGGTGTGAGTGTTGCTGTATTGCCCAGCTTAGAGCTCTTGAGAGCCTGCTTCCTCTGGGTTCTGTGAGATTGGGTGCAGAGCTATCTCCCACGATCTGCTGGGCTCTCAGGCCCAGACCGGAAGGTACCAGTGCTCCTGGCCAGGAGTGAATTCGTGGGTCCCTGTGTGCCCCGGTTACTCCCTGTTTGGGAAGAGTGTTGCTGATTCCTTACCTGAGATACTGCCTTGGTTAGAGCTCCTGGTAGCCCTTTTTCATCTGGGTTTTGTGAGGTTGGGTGCAGAGCTGCTGCTGGTGGTCTGCTCAGTCAGAAATGTCCTTTATACTGTCCATCATAAAAACGTCCTCCCCACTATCCACCACAGGGACATCCTCCCCACTGAACACCACAGGGATGTTCTCCTATCTGTCTAAAAAAGGGAAATACTCCCGACTGTCCACCACAGAGACATCCTCCTGTGTAACACAGAGATGTCCTCCCCACTGTCCACCACTGATATTTCCTCCCCACTGTCTACCACATGGAAGTTCTCCCCACTATCCACCTTAGAAACATCTTCTCCACTGTTCACCACAGAGATGTGTCCCCCACTGTCCACCAGAAAACCACACATACATCCTCCTCACTGTACACGACAGAGATGTTGTCACTGCTGTCCACTATGGGGACATCCTTTTGACTGTCCACCACAGAAATATGATTCATACTGTCCACCAGAGGGGCATCCTCTCCACTGTCCACAACAGGAATGTACTCCTCAATGTCCACTACAGGGAAGTCCTCCTCACTGTAGACAACAAAGATGTCCTAAGCACTGTACACCACAGGGACGTCCTCCTTATTATCCACCACAGGGACAACCTCCTGTGAACCACAGGAATGTCCTCCCCATTGTACACCACAAGAACTTTGTCTTCACTGTCCACCACACTGAAATCCACCCCACTGTCCACCACAGTGTTTTTCTCCTTACTGTCCACCAGAGGGAAGTCCTCCCCACTGTCCACCACAAAGACATTCTTCTGAGTGTCCACAACAGGGATGTCCTTTTTACTGTTTACCAGAGAGTAGTCCTCTACACTGTTTACCTAATGTAGACCCAACTCACTGTCCACCACAGGAATATCCTCCCCACTGTCCACCACAGGGACATCCTCCCCACTCTCCACCACAGGGATGACCTCCTGTTCCCCACAGCAATGTCCACCCACTGTCCCCAATAAATATCTTTTCCACTGTCAACAAAAGGATGTCTTCTTCACTTTCCAGCACCAATATATCCTCTCCACTGTACACCACAGAAACGTCTTTCCGCTGTCCATCAAAAATGTTTTTCCACTTTCCATCACAGTGGCATCCTCCCAGTGACCACCACAGAATGTCCACTCCACTGTCCATCAAAGAAACGTCCTTCCCACTGTACACCACAGAGAAGTGCTCCCCACTGTCCACCACAGTGTCATCCTCATGTGAACCACAGGAATGTCCTCCCCTTTGTCCACCACAGGAACATCCTCACTACTGTCCAACACAGAGACGTCATCCTCACTGTCCACAACAAGAAAGTCCTCCCCACTGTCCACTTCTGGGACATCCTTCTTACTGTCCACCACAGGGACTTCTCCAGTGTCCAACAGAGGGACATCCTCCCCACTGTCCACCAAGGTTACATCCTTCATAATGTCCACCACAGTTATGTCTTTCTCACTGCCCACCACAGGGATGTTCTCCCCACTGTCCACCACAGGGACATCGTCTTGTGCACCACAAGGATTTTCTCCCCAATTTCCACCACAGAGATATCCCTTTCACTATCTACCACAGTTATGTCCTCCCCACTGTCCACCAGAGTGACATCCTACTCACTGTCCAATATAGTCCCGTCCTCCTCAATGTCCACCACAGGGATATCCTTCCCATTTACTATCACAGGGACATTCTACTTACTGTCCACTACAGGCATGTCCTCCTGTGGATCACAAAGACCCCCTGTCCAACACAGAAATGTTCTCCCCAATGTTCACTACAATCCAGTTTAGAGATGTCCTCCCCATTGTCCACCACAAGAACATCATCTGCACTGTCCACCAAAGTGATGTCTTTCTCATTGTCCACCAGAGAGATGTCCTACCTACTGTCCACTATGAGGACTTCCTTCCCTCTGTCCACCACAGGGATATTTTTCTGACAGTCCACCACAGGGACATATTCCCACTGTCCACCTCAGGGACATATTCCCACTGTCCACCACAAAAATGTTCTTTCCACTGTCTACCACAAAGACGTCCTCACCACTGTCAACCACAAAGACATCTTCCTGTGTACCACAGAGACGTCCTCCCCACTTTACTCCACAAAGGTGTCCTTTCGATTTACCACCACAGGGACATCCTCCACACTCTTCACCACAGGTATGTCCTCTTCACTGTCCAGCACAGGAAGGTCCTTCACACTTTAACCCACAGGGACATCCTCCACACGGTCTACCACAGGGATGTCTTCCTTACTGACCACCACAAGGACTTCCTCCACACTGTCCAAGGCAGAGATATCTTTGCTAGTGTTCACCACAGGGACATCCTCCCCACTGTCCAACACAGTGTCATCCTCCTGTGCACCACAGGAACATCCTATCCAATGTCCACCACATGGACATCCTGCTTATTGTCTACCACAGGGACGTCCTCCCAACTGTCCACCAAAGATATGTTATTCCCACCATCCAACAAAGAGTTCACCCCATTGTTTTACACAAAGATATCCTCCTCACTGTATACAACAGGGAAGTCCTTAGCACTGTCCACCACAGAAATGTCCTCCCCATTGTCTACCACAGTGATGTCCTTCTCACTGTCCACAACAAGGAAGCTCTTTCCACTGTCCACTACTGGGATGTCCTCCTTAATGTCCACCACAGGGACATCCTCCCCAATGTCCACTGCAGGGATGTCCTCCCCACTATCTACAACAGAGACTTCCTCCACACTGTATACCACATAGAAATCCTCCTTATTGTCCACTACAGGGACATCCTCCTGTGCACCACAGGAATGTTCTTCCAACTATCCACCACAAGGACATCCTCCCCAATGTACACACCACTGAAATCCTCCCCAATGTTCAACACAGGGACATCATTCTTACTGTCCACCTAAGGGATTTCCTCCTCATTGTCCACCAGAAGGAAGTTCTCCCCACTTGCCACCACAGGGATTTCTTCCTCACTATCCACCAAAGAAAAGTCCTCCAAACTGTTTATGTAAAAGATACCTACCTCACTTTCCTCTACAGGGATATCCTCCCCACTGTTTACAACTGGGACATCCTCCACACTATCCACCACAGGGATTTCCTCCAACCTGTCCACCACAGTGGTGTCCTCACCACTGCCAACCACAGGGATTTCATCCTCACTGTATAGAATAGGGAATTCCTTCCCAACATCCAACACAGGGATGTCCTCCCAACTGTACAGCATAGAGACATCCTCTTTATTGTCCTCCAAAGTGACAACTGTCTGTGCAACACAGGAAATTCCTCCCCACTGTCCACCACAAGGTTGTCCACTTCAGTGTCCACCCCACTGAAATACACCCATTGTCTACCAAAGGGATGTCCTCCCCACTGTCCACCACAATGATGTCCTTCTTTTTATTCACCAAATTGACATCCTCTTCCCTGCCTGCCCACTGAAATTCTTTCCACTGTACACCACAGAAACATCCTCCCCACTGTCCACAACAGTGATTTCCTCTTCACTGTTCAACAGAGTGATGTCCTTCAAACTGTCCACCAAAGGGACAACCTCCTCACTGTCCACCAGAAGGAAGTCCTACACACTGTCTACCTAAGGGACACCCACATTACTGTCCAACACAGGGATGTCCTCCTCACTGTCGACCACAGGGATGTCCTTTCCACTGTCTACCACAAGGATGTCCTCTTCACTGGCAACAACATGGAAGTCCTTCCCACTGTCCACCACAGGGACATCCTCTTTACTTCCCAGCACAGGGACGTTCTCCTCACTGTCCTGAACACGGAAGTCCTCCCCACTATCCACTCAGGAATGTCCTCCTTACTGTCCACCACAAAGACATCTTCTCCAGTGTCCACCACAGGGATATCCTCCCCACTGTCTACCACAGGTGTTGAGAACCGCACTAGTCCCTGTTCGGGCAGCCAAAAATGTCGCGGCCTGAGCAAAGTGTTGAGGCCCAGGCTGCCCCGAGTTTGGCAGCCACTGTATTCCTGCCCAAGCTGCTGCTCAGGTCTGCGGGTCAGGGTTCAGCAAGAGAGAGAGAGTAAGGCTGGACTCAAAGAATGCAGACCAAACAGAGTGTAATTCAATCCCATTTATTCTTCAGTCTAAGTCCTAAGTCTTGAATTCCTAGTGCCTGGTCCCTAGGTCCTAATCCCTTTAAGTTCCAAGTTACTTCTTCCAAGTTCTCTTCCAAGTGCCTGCTACCTGTCTTCTCGCTGCTGTGTCTCCCTAATGTCTGCTGTGTCTACTGTCTGCCTCTGACTTTTATATGTCTTACTTCTAAGACATGCCTCTAAGTTACACCTTTAATCATGCCCTTAGTTCTTGTCTCTAACTCTGATCTCTATACTTCTAAGTTATACTCTCAAGTTACACACCTTTAATCTCACACACCTTTAATCTCACGCACCTTTAATCTCAAGGTATCTAAACCAAGATTATCGGAGTGTGCTCAGCTGTTGTAGGCTATTGTAATCCAAATCACATGTCAGGGTATATGGCTCAAGATGGCTGCAAAGCTGATAGCCGCTTTCTGCTAAAAGTCGGCCCCCAACACACAGGTACATCCTCCTCACTGTCTACCACATGGATGTCCTTCTCACTGTCCTCAACAAAAATGTCCTTTGCACTGTCCACCACAGGGATGTCCTCCTTTTTGTCCACCACAGGGATATCTTCCTGTGCACCACAGGAAAGTTCTCCCCACTATCCACCACAAGGATGTCCTCCCCATTGTCCACCCAACTGAAATCCTTCCCACTGTCCACCACAGGAATGTCCTTCTCACTGTCCACAACAATGATTTCCTCCTCACTGTCCATCAGAGGGAAGTCCTCCCCACTGTCCACCACGAGGACATCCTTCTCACTGTCCACCAGAAAGATGTCTTCCACCCTGTTTACATAAGAGACACCCACCTCAATGTCCACCACAGGGATATCCTCTCCACTGTTTACCACAGGGATTTCATCTCCACTGTACAGCACAGGGACCTTCTCCTGTACCCCACAGCAATGTCCTTCCCACTGTCCCCCACAGGGATGTCCTATCCACTGTTCACCACAAGGATGACCTCCCCACTGTCCACCACAGTGAATTCCTCTCCACTGTCCACCATAGGTACCCCCTTTCCACTGTCCACCACAGGGACATCCTTCCCACTGTTCACCACAGAAACTTCTTTCTCACTATCCACTAGTAGGAAGCCCTCCACACTGTTTACCTAAGGGATCCCTACCTGACTGTCCACCACAGTGATATCCTCCCTATTGTTTACCACAGGGATATCCTCCCCACAGTCTACCAGAGACCTCCTCCCCACTGTCCACCACAGGGATGTGTTGGGGTCCACACTAGCCCTATGTTGGGGCGGCCAAAATAATGTTGGGGTCCCCAATAGCCCCATGTTGGGGCAGCCAAAAACATCACAGCCCAGGCAAAATGTTGAGGCCCGGGCCAACCCATGTTTGAGCAGCCACTGTATCCCGGCTCAAGCTGCCGCTCTGGTCCGCGGGTCAGGGTTCAGCAAGAGCGAGGGTGAGGGCAGACTCGAAGAATTAAGACCAGACAGGGTGTGATTCAATCCCGTTTAATCTTCAGTCTCTCTTCCTCTAAGTGTCTCCTTCTCTGTCTCCTCTGTCTGCTGTGTCTGATTCTCTCTAAAGCCAAGTGTCTTCTATCTAATGTCTGATGTGTCTGATTCTCTGATCTCAGTCTTTTATATGTCTTACTTCTAAGCCACAAATCTAAATTACACCTTTAATTATGTCCTTATGTCTTGTCTCTAAATCTGATCTCTACACTTCTAAGTCATACTCTTAAGTCACACACCTTTAATCTCACGCACCTTTAATCTCAACGTATCTAAACCAAGATTATCAGAGTGTGCTCAGCTGTTGTAGGCTATTGTAATCCAAGTCACATGTCAGGGTATATGGCTCAAGAAGACTGCAAAGCTGATAGCCGCTTTCTGCTAAAAGTCGGCCCCCAACAGGGATGTCCTCTGCACTGTATGCAACAGGGAAGTTCTCCCTACTGTCTAACACATGCATGTCCTCCCCATTGTCCACAAAAGGGATGTCCTCCTCACTGTCCACAACAGTAAAGTCATCCCAACTCTCCACCTCCGGGATGTCCTACTTACTGTCCACCTGTGTACCACAAGGATGTTCTTACCACTGTCTGCCACAGGGACATCTGTCCCACTGTTCACCACAGGGACACCCTCCTCACTGTGCACCACAGGACATTCTCCTGCTCACAACAGTGGTGTCCTCTCCACTGTCCACCACAGAGATCTCCTCCTCACTCTCCACAACAGGGACATTCTTCACACCGTCTGCAACAGGGGCATCCTCTTATGCCCCACAGGAACATCCTCTTCATTGTCTACAAAAAATGTCCGCCCCACTCTCCACTACATTAAAATGGTCCTCACAGTCTACCACAGGCACTTCCTTTTCAATGTGCACCACAGGAATGTCTTCCCAACTGTTTTCCTCAGGGACATCCTCCCCACTGTCCACCAAAGGGACAGCCTACCCACTGTCCACTAAAGGTATATCCTTCCCACTGTCCACCACAAGGACATACTCCCCATTGTCCACCACGAAAACCTGCTCCCCACTGTCCACCACATGTATGTCCTCCTCACTGTTAACCACAGTGAAAGTCCTCCCCACTGTCCACCACAATGTCTTCCTTCCCACTGTCAAAAACAAGGATGTCCTCCCTACTGTCCAGCACTGATACATCCTCCCCAATGTCTGGACACCCCAACAGAAATGTCCTCTCCACTCCAAAGAGACATCCTCCCCATTGTCCTTCACAGTGACATCTTCCCCATGGACCACCATAGAAATGTCTTCTCCACTGTCCACCACAGAAACGTCTTCTTGACTGTACACCACAGGGAGGTCTTCCCCACTGCCCACCAAAAGGACATCATCCCCACTGTCCACCACAGTGATTTCCACCTCCCCACTGTCAAAATCTGGGATGTCCTTCTTAATGATCACCACAGGGATGTCCTTCTTAGTGTCCACAGAGATGTCCTCTGGACTGTCCACATCAGGAACATTCTCCACACTAACCACTATTGATAGATCCTTCCCACAACCCACCACAACAATGTACTTCCCAATGTTTACCACAGTAAATTCATTTCCACTGTCAAACACAGGAACTATCTCTCCACTGTTCACAACAGGGACATCCTTCCCAATGTCCACCAAATAAACGATCTCCCCATTGTCCACCACACTGTCCACTGAAGGGGCATCCTCCCCAAAGACCACCACACTGATATCCTTCCCACTGTCCAACACAGGGATGTTCTCCCCACTGTCCACCACAGCGTCATTCCCCTGTACACCACAAGCACATCTTCCCCACTGTCCACCACAGTAAATTTTTTTCTACTGTCCACCACAGGGACTTCCTCTCCACAGTCCACAACAGGGACATTCTTCCCAACGTCCACCACAGAAATGATATCCCCACTGTCCACCACAGGGACATCCTCCTCACCATACACCAAAGGGGCATCCTCCCTACTGACCACCACACTGTTATCTTCCCCAATTTCCATTACATAGACATCCTCCCCACTGTCCACCACAGAGATGTCCTTTCCACTGTCCACCACAGGGATGTCCTCCTCACTGCCCACTACAGGGACATCCTCCTAACTGTCCACCACAGGCCCATCCTTCCTACTGTCCACCACAGAAATATCCTCCCTATAGTCATCCACAGGGACGTCATTCCCTCATTCCATCACAGGGATGTCCTCCCTACTGTCAACAACAGAGATTTCCTGTCCACTGTCCATCACAGGGACATTCATTCCACTGTCCACCACAGGGATGTCTTCCCCACTGTCCACCATAGGGACATCCTTCCCACTGTTCTCCACAGGGACGTTTTCCATGCTGTCCAGCAGAGGGATATTCTTTCCACTGTCCACCGCAGTACATCCTCCTGTGTACCACAGAGATATCCACCCAACAGTCAACCCCAGAAACCTCCTCCTCACTGTCCACCACTGGGACCTCCTTCCTACAGTCCACCTTAGAGATGTCCTCCACACTGTCCTTCAAAGTTACTTCCTTCCCACTGTCCACCACAGGTATGCCATCCTGTGCACCACTAGGACCTTGTATTCACTGTCCAACACAGAGACGTCCTCCCCACTGTACACCACAGGGAAGTCTTTCCACTGTCCAACACAGGTACATCCTCAAGACTGTTTACCACAGGGACATCCATTTGTGTACTACAGGGATGTCCTCTACACTGTCCACCACAGGTAAGTCCTCTCCACTGTCTACCATATGAACATCCTCTCCACGGTCCACGACACAGACGTCCTCCACACAGTCCACAACAGGGATGTCCTCCCAACTTTCCAAAACAGAAATCCTCCCCACTGTCCACCACAGTGATATACATCCCACTGTCTGCCACTGGGATGTCCTTTCCACTGTCCACCACAGGGATGTCTTCCCCAATGTCCACTAAAAGGACATCCTCCCCACAGTCCACCACAAAGACCTCCCCACTGTCCACCACAGGGAACTCTTCCTGTGTAAAACAGGGATGTCCTTCCCACTGTCCAGAACAGGGGCGTCCTCTCCACTGTCCACCACAGTGACCTCCTCCACGCTGTCCACAACAGTGACATCCTCCCCACGGTCCACCATAGAAATGTCCTCTCCACTGTCCACAACAGGGGCATCCTCCCCACTGATCACCACAAGGAAATCCCCCTCACTGTCCAAGAGAAAGATATTGTCCCAACTGTTCCACAGAGGGACATCCTCCACACTGTCCACAACAGGGACATCCTCCCCACTGTCCACCACAGAAATGTCCTCCCCACTGTCCACAACAGGGGCATCCTCCCCACTGATCACCACAAGGAAGTCCTCCTCACTGTCCAAGACAAAGATGTTGTCCCAACTGTTCCACAGAGAGACATCCTCCCCACTGTCCCCAACAGTGTCATCCTTCTTTGCTCCACAGGGATGTCCTCCCCACATTCCACCACAGGAACAATCTCCCCACTGTCCACCAGAGGAATATCCTCCCCACTGTCCACCACAGTGAAATCCTCCCAACTGTCCACCACAGGGACATACTCTCCACTGTCCACAAGAGGGATGTCCTCCCCACTGTCCACCATAAGGACATACTCCCTACTGTCCACATCAAAAACATCCTCCCCACTGTACTCCGTAAGTATGTCCTCCTTACTCTCAACCATAAGGTCCACCAAACAGTCCACCAAAGGGCCATCCTCTCCACTGACTTCCACAGGGATATCCTCAGCTCTTTCCACCAGAGAAACATCCTCTCCACTGTCCACATCAGGGGCATCCTCCCCATTGACCACCACAAAGAAATCCTCCTCACTGTCCAAGACAAAGATGTCCTCCCAACTGTTCAACACAGGGACATCCTTCCCACTGTTCACCACAGGGATATCCTGCCCACTGTCCAACACAGTGTTGTCCTCCTGTGCACCACAGTGATGTCCTTCCACTGTCTACCACAAGGACAATCTGCCCACTGTCCACCATAGGTAGATCCTCCTCACTGTACACCACAGTGAAATACTCCAGAGTGTCCACCACAGGGATGTCCTTCCACTGTCCACCATAGGGAAGTACTCCCCACTGTCCACCCCAAATATATTCCCTCCAATGTCCACCATATGTATGTTCCCCTCACTGTAAACCACAAGGATTTCCTACCCACTGTCCACCAAAGAGGCATCCTCTCCACTGACCTCCACAGAGATATCCTCACCACTGTCCACCACACGTACATCCTCTCCACTGTCCACCACTGGGAGTTTCTCCCCACTGTCCTCCACAGCGAAGTCCTACTGTGCACAACAAAGATATGCTCCCCACTGTCCACCACAGAGAAATTTTTTCACACTCCACAACCTTGGACGTTTTCCCCACTGTCCGCCACAGATATGTCCTCATCACTGTCCACTAAAGAAACTTCCTCCCCACTGTCCATCACAGGAACATCCTCCCCACTGTCCAATATAGGGATGTTCTTCCCACTGTTCAAAACAGAGATGTCCTCACCACTGTCCACCACAGGGATGTATTCCCACTTTCTGCTACAGGGACATCCTCCCCACTGTCCACCACTGGTATCTTCTTTCCACTATCCACCACAGAATCATTCTACCCAATGTCCACCACAGGGATAGCCTCCCCACTGTCCACCACAGGGACTTCCTCCTGTGTACAACAGGGATGTCCTTACCATTGTCCACCACAGGGGTTTTCTCCACACTGTCTATCATAGGGTCTTGCTACCTTCTGTCCACCACATGGACATCCTTGCCACTGAGCACCACAAGGATATCCTACTGTGCATCACAGAACAGCCTTACCCTGTCTACCACAAAGATGTCCTGCTCACTGTCCAAGACAAAGATGTCCTCCCAACTGTATAACACAGTGACATCCTTGCAACTGTCCACCACAGGGACATCCTCCCCACTGTCAAACACAGGGACAGTCTCCCAACTGTCCACCATAGGGAAGTCCATCTGACTGTCTACCACTGAGACTCTCTACTGTCCTCCACAGTGTCATCCTCTACACTGTCCACCAGATGAACATCCCTCCCATGTCCACAACACTGAAATCCTTCCCAATCTCCACCACAGGGACGTCCTCCCCAATGTCTTCTAAAGGTATGTCCCCTTCACTGTCCACTGCAGGGATGTCCTACACACTGTCCACCATAGGGACATACTCCACCACTATCCACCCCAAAACATCCACCCTACTGTCCACCATATGTATGTCCTCCTCACTGTCAACCACAAGGATGTCCTACCCACTGTCCATTAAAGGCAGGTCCTCTCCACTAACCTTCAAAGGGATATCCTCTTCACTGTCCACCACAGGGATATCCTCCCGATTGTCCACCTCAGGGATCTCCTAATCCCTCCCACCACAGGGATGTCCTCCCTCTGTCCATCTCAGGGACATTCTCCCCACTGTCCACCACAGGGACATCCTTCTGTGTACCACAGAGACATCCACCCCACTGTCCACCACAGAAACTTTTCCCCCCTTTCCATCACAGGAAAGTTTTTCCTACTGTCCATTTTAGTGACATGCTCTCCATTGTCCACCACAGGTACATCCTCTCCACAGTTGACCACAGGTACATCCTCCTCACTGTCCACAACACTGATGTCCTCACAACTGTCCAGAACAGGGAAGTCCTTCTGTGGAACACAAGGACGTCTTTTTCTCTGTCCACCACAGAGATGTCCTCCCCACACTCCATCACCAGGATGTCTTTTTCACAGTCCACCACAGGGGAATCCTCCTCACTGTCCAACAGAGGGACGTACTTGCCATTATACAAAACAGAGACATCCTTACCACTGTCCACCACATAGACATACTTCCCACTGTCTGACACAGGGACGTCTTTCCACTGTCCACCACAGCTATGTTCTTCCCACTATTTACCACAGAGACATCCTCCCCACTGTCCACCATAGGTATATCCTCCCCACTGACCACCAAAGTGAAATCCTCCTTACTGTCCACCTTAGGGATGTCCTCCTCACTGTCCATGACAGGTACCTCCTCCTCACTGTTGACCCCAGGTATGTCCTCCTCACTTTCCCCCAGAGAAAATTCCTCACAACTCTCCACCATGGGGAAGTCCTTTCCTCTGTCCACCCCTGGAACATCCTCCCAACGGTCCACCACAGGGGCATCCTTTCCAGTGTCCACCAGATGAACATTCTCCGTACTTTCAACCACAGTGAAATCCTTCCCACTGTCAACCACAGGGACGTCCTCCCCACTGTCCACCACAGGGATGTCCTCCCTATTGTTTACAACAGAGATGTCCTCACCAATGTCCACCACTGGGACATCCTTCCCCAGGTCCACAACAGGCATGTCCTCCCCACTGTCCACGACAGTTACGTTCTTCCCACCATCCAACACACAGACGTCCACCCCATTGTCCACCACAGGGATGTTTTCCCCAATATCAACCACAGGGATATCCTCTCCACTGTGTACCACAGTGACATCCTTGTGTGCACAACATGGACATCCTCACCACTGTTCAACACAGAGATGTCCTCCACACTCTCCACCACAGAGACATCATTCCCACTGTCCACCACTGGGTCATCCTCCTTTGCACCATAGGAACATCCTCTCTACTTTCCACAAGGACGTCCTTCCCACTCTCCACTACAGTGAAATCCTCCCAATATCCAACACAGAGAGGTTCTTTCCACTGTTCTTCACAGGGACAGCCACCCAACTGTTTACCTCAGGGATGTACTCTCCACTGTCCACCACAAGGACATTCTCCCCAGTGTCTACCACATGGATGTCATATATAGTGTCCACCACAGGAATGTCCTTTCCACTGTCCACCAAATGGACAATGCATGGCTGGCTAATACAGTGTTTATACTAAAATGAAAAGAAGACATCTTAACTGAAACTGCACAAGTAATGTGCATTTTGTGTTTTTAGCTTTTTAATTGTTGTCTTTAAATCACTTAGTACACATGCTTTTCTCCTTGAGTATTTTTACAGATGGGAACTGCCTTACATTGTACCATGCGTTTTAGCTACAATAAAGGTACTTATTTGTACATAGTATACATAACAAAGAACAATTCATGGCCGGCTAATACACTCTTTATAACAAAATCAGAAGAAAACGTCTTAATATAAACTGCACAAGTATCTTACATTTAATGTTTTTTACTCTCTATTAGTTGTCTTTAACTCACGTAGTACACATGCTTTTCTCCTTAAATATTTATACAGGGATTTCCTCCTCACTTTCCACCACAGAAACATTTATTAAACAGTCCAACACAAAGACGTCCTTGCCACAGTCCACCACAAAGATGTCCTTCTGTGTACCACAGAGATGTCCTCCCCAATTTTCTCCACAGAGGTGTCCTCCCTATTGACCACCACAGGGATGTCCTCCACTCTGTCAACCAAAGATATATCAACCCCACTGTCCACCACAGTGACATCTTCCCCACTCTCCACTACGAGGACTTAATACTGTGCATCACAGTGACGTTCTCCCCACTGTTTACCACAGAAAAATCCTCCCCACTGTCCACCACAGGGACATCCTTCACACTGTCCACCACAGTTATGTCCTCCCCTCTGTCCAGCAAAGAGATATTCTCCAAACTGTAAAACACAGAGACCTACTCCAAACTGTCCACAACAGGGATGTACTCCTGTGTACCACAAGGATGTACTCCCCACAGTCCACCACAGGGGTGTCCTACACACAAACCACCACAAGGACATTCTCCACACTGTCCAAGACAGAGATGACCTCCCTACTGTTCAATAAAGGGAAATCCTCTTCACTGTCAACTGCAAGGATATCTTCCTCACTGTCCACTACAGTTTTGTCCTCCTGTGAAGCAAAGGAAGTCCTCCTTACTGTCCACCACATGGATGTCTTCCCTACTGCCCACAACAGGTACACATTCGCCAATGTCCACCACAGGGACATCCTTCCCACTGTCCACCACAGGCATGTCCTCCCCACTGTACTTTTTTCTTACCCTCCAACACAGAGATGTCCACCCCACTGTCCACCACAGAGGTTTTTTCCCACTGTCCACCACAGGGACTTCCTCCTGTATACCACAGAGATTTCCTTAACATTTTTTAACACAGGGTGTCCTCCCCACAGTCTACCACAGAGACGTCCTTCCCCCGTCCACCACAGGGAAATCCTCCAAACTGTGCAAAACAGAGGCATCCTCCTGTGGAAAACAGGGACGTCC
This sequence comes from Arvicanthis niloticus, assembly GCF_011762505.2. Taxonomy (NCBI): domain Eukaryota; kingdom Metazoa; phylum Chordata; class Mammalia; order Rodentia; family Muridae; genus Arvicanthis; species Arvicanthis niloticus. The sequence goes on from NC_047670.1 coordinate 203,973, forward strand.
TCCACACTGTCAACCACAAAGATATCCTTTCCACTGTCCACCACAAGGACATCATCCCCACTGTCCAACACAGGGACATCATACCTACTTTCCACCACAGGGACATCCTCTTCACTTTCCTCAAAGACATGACCACCACAGAAAAGTCCTCTTACTTTCCACCACAGCAACTTCCTTCTGTGCACCAAAAATGTCCTCCCCACTGCCCACCAAAAGGATGTACCCCCAACTGACCACCACAGTGAAATCCTCCCTAAAGTCCACCACATGGATGTGCTCCCCACTGTCCACCACAGGGATAACCTTCCCACTGTCCACAACAGGGTTGTCCTCCCCACTGTGCACCACATGTATGTTCTTCCCATTGTCTAACACAGAGACATTAACCCCACTTTCCATCACAGCTATTTTTTCCCACTGTCAACCACAGGGACGTCTTTCTGTGTACCATAAAGACATCCTTACCACTATCCACCATAAGGGTGTCCTCCCCACTGTCGACCAGAGGGAAATCCATCCATTGTCCACCACAGAGACTTTCTCCCCACTGTGCACCAAAGGGACATCCTTCTGTGCAAGACAGGGATATCTTCACCACTGTCTACCACAGAGATATCCTCCTCACTGTTCACCACAGGGACATCCTTGCCACTGTCTACCACAGGGACATCCTCCTAACTGTCCACCACATGGATGTCCTCCCCATTGTACCCCTTATGGACATACTCTCCACATTCCACTACAGGAATGTCCTTTCCACTGTCTACCACAGGGACATCTTCCCAACTGTCCACCATAGGGACATACTTCACACTGTCCACAACAAAGATGTCCTCCCCACTGTCCACTATACGTATGTCCTCCTCACTGTCAATCACAGGGAAGTCCTCTCCACTGTCCACCACAAAGATGTCTTGGCCATTTTCCACCAGAAATTCCTGCCCACTGTCCATCACAGGGACATCCTTGCCACTGTCAAACACAAGGATGTCTTCCCCATTTTCCACCACAGGAGAGTCCTTCCCACTGTCCACCAAAGGGATGTCCTTCCCACTGTCCAGCACAGGGGAGTCCTCTCCACTCTCCACTACAGGGACATTCTCCCCATTACCCACCACAGGGACTTTTTTCACAGCCAACCCCAGGTACATCCTCCTCAGAGTCCACCACAGAGAAGTACTCTCCACTGTCTACCTCAGGGATGTCCTCCTTCCTGTCCACCACAGGGACATGCTTTCCAGTGTCCACCACAGGGACATCCTCCACATGGTCCACCAGAATGGCATCATACCAACAGTCCACCACAGGGATGACTTTTCCACTGTCCACCAAAGGTACAATGCATGGCTGGCTAATACAGTGTTTATACCAAAATCAAAACCATGTCTTAACACAAACTGCACGAGTAACATGCATATAGTGTTTTTCTGATCTCCAATAGTTGTCTTTAATTCACATATTATACATTATTTTATTTTTAGGTATTTATCCAGGTATGTCCTCTTCACTTTCCACCACAGAAATGTCCTTAAAACTGTTCACCACGAAGATGTCCTCGCCACTATCCACCACAAAGACGTTCTCCTGTGTACCACAGAGAAATCCTCCCCAATGTCCACCCCAGAGAAATCCTCACCACTGACCACGAAAGGGACCTCCTCAACACTGTCGACCACAGAGAAGTCCTCCCAACTGTCCACCACAGAGACATCCTCCCCACTGTCCACCACATAGACTGCTCTTGTGCACCTCAGGGACATCCTCCCCACAGTCCGTAACATGGATGTCCTCCCCACTGTCCATCACAGGTACATTCTTCCCACCCTCAATGACACTGATGGCCACTCCACTGTACATCACAGTGATGTTTTACACTCTGTCCACAACTGGGACGTCCTGCTGTGTACCACAGGTATGTTCTTACCACTGCCCACAAGAGGGGCGTCCTCCACACTGTCCACCAGAGAAATGTCATCCTGTGCATGATATGAAATCCTCCCCACTGTCCACAAGGTCATCCTCCCCAGTGTCCACCAAATTGAAATCCTCACCACTGTTCACCACAGGGACATCCTCCTTACTGTCCACCCTAGGGACATCTTTTCCACTGTCCACCACAGGGACATCTTCCCCACTGTCTACTACAGTGAAGTCCTCCCCACTGTCCACCTCAGGGTTGTCCTCACCACTGTAAACCTCAGAAATGTCCTTCCCAGTGTCCACCACAGTGACGTTTCCTCACTGTCCACCAGAGTTGTGCTACCCACTGTCCACAGCAGAGATGTCCTCATCAGTGTCCACAACAAAGAATTATTCCCCAAGGTCCACCACAGGGACGTATTCCTCACTGTCCACCACAGGCATGGCCTCCCCACTGCCAACCACAGAAACATGCTTTCCACTGTTGACCAAAGAAAATTCTCTCCACTATCCACCACAGGGATGTCCTTCAAACTGTCCACCACAGTAATGTCCTCCTCACTGTCCACCACAGGAATTTTTCCCAACTGTCCACCACAAGGACATCATTCCCACTGTCCCCTAAGGGACATCCTCCTATGTACCACAGAAACTTCTTCACCACTTTCTTCACTGGGGTATCCTAAACACTGACCACCAAAGGGATATCCTCCATACTGACAAGCACAAGGACCTCCTTTCCACTGTCCACCACATGGACATCCTCCTCACGGGCCACCACAGTGATGACCTTCTGTTCACCACAGAAACGTCCACCCAATTGTCCACCACAGAAATATTTATTCCACTGTCTACCACAAGAATGTCCTCCTCTCTATCCACCACAGGGATGTCCTACCATGCAACAGAGGGATATCCTCCACTTTTTCACAACAGGGACGTGTTTCCCACTGTCTACCACAGTGAAATCCTCCCTACTGTCCACCACAGGGAAGTTCTCCCCAATGTCCCTGCAGGGATGTCCTCTCCACTGTACCCAAAAGGACTTTCTCCCCATTCTCTACCACAGGCATGTACTCTTCAATGTCTACCATTGGGATGTCCTCCTCACTGTCCACAACAGGGAAGTCCTCTTCAATATTCACAACAAAGACGTCCTCCCCAATGTCCACAAAAGTGATGTTGTACCCAGTGACCACCACCGGGACATCCTCCCAACTCTCCACCACAGGGACATCATGCCAACTGTCCACAACAGGGACACCATACCCACTGTCTACCACAGGGTTGTCTCTCCCACTGACCACCACAAGAATGTCCTCCACACTGTCCAAGACAGAGATTTCCTTTCCACTGTTAACCACAGTGACATCTTCCCCACTGTCCACAAGAGGGAAGTCTTCCCCACTGTACACAACAGTGTCATCCTCCTGTGCACCACAGGAACGTTTTCCCCACTGTCCAACACAGGGAAATCCTCCCCACTCTCCACCATAGGGATGTCCTCACCACTGTCCACCACAGGGATATCCTTCCCACTGTCCACAACAGTGATGTCCTCCCCACTGTCCACCACAGATATGTTCTTCCCACCATCCACCACATAACCGTCCTCCCCACTGTCCACCACAGTGAAATCCACCTCACTGTCAACCACAGAGACATCCTCCTGTGTAGCACAATGACGTCCTTACCACTGTCCAACACAGGAAAGTCCTTCCCAGTTTCCATAACATGAAAGTCCTCTTCACAGTAAACCACTGGGACCTCCTACCCACTGTTCACCACAAGGAAGTTTTCCCCACTGTCCAACATAGGAAAGTCCTTTTTACTGTCCACCATAGGGACATACTCCCAACTGTCCAACACAAAGACTTCCTGCCCACTGTCCATTATATGTACATCCTCCTTACTGTCAACCACAGGGAAGTCCTTTCCACTGTCTACCACAAGTACGTCCTTTACTCTGTCATCCAAAATGACGTCTTCCCCATTGTCTACCTCAGGAAACTTCTGCCCACTGTCCACAACAGGGTAGTCATCCCCACTGTTAACCACCAGGACATCTGGTGTCTACCACAGAAATGTCCTCCCCACTGTCTACCACAGAAGTGTCCTCCCCACTGATTATCACAAGGACATCCTCCACACTGTCCAAGACAGAGATGTCCTCTCCAATGTTCACCACAGTGACAACATCCTCACTGTCCAACACAGGGAAATCTTTCCCACTGTCAACCACACTGTCATCCTCCTTTTCACCACAGGGACCTCCTCCCTACTGTCAACCACAGGGAGATCATACTGACTGTCTACCACAGGGACATTCTCCCTACTGTCAACTACAGGGACATCATACCGACTGTCTACGACACGGACATCCTCCTCACTGAGTAAGAGATGTCCACAACACTGTCCACCACAGAAAAGTCCTCTTACTATCCACCACAGAGGCTTCCTCCTGTGCACCATAGGAACATCCTCCCCACTGCACACCACAAAGACGTCCTCCCCACTGTCCACCACAGGGGCGTCCTTTCCACTGTCCAACACAGGGACGTCCTCCCCACTGTCCACCACAGTGCAATCCTCTACACTGTCTACCACAGGGATGTCCTTTCCACTGTCCAACACAGGGATGTCTTTCCACTGTCCACTACAGAGACATCCTCCCCACTATGCTCCACAGGGAAATCCTCCTGTGTACAACAGGTATATCCTCACCACTGTCCACCACAGTGATGTCCTCCACACTGTCCACCACAGGGACATTCTTCACACTGACCGCAACAGAGATGTTACCTTGTGCACTACAGGCCTGTCCTCCCCACTGTCCACCACAGGGATGTCCTCTCTACTGTCCACCACAGGGATATCCTTCACATTGTCCTCAACAAAGATGTCCTCCTCGCTGTCCACCAAAGGTATGTTCTTCCCACCATCCACCAAAGAAACATCCACCTCACTGTTCCCCAGAGGGATGTTTTCCCCACTGTCCACCAAAGGGACGTCCTACTGTGTACCACAAGGACATACTTACAACTGTCCACCAGAAGGACGTTCTCTTCACTGTTCACCACAGGTATGTCAACCCCATTGTACACCTTAGGAACATACTCCCCACTGTCTACCTTAGGAAATTCCTTCCCACTCTCCACCACAGGGATGTCTTTCCCACTGTCCACCATAGGGGCATACTTCCCACTGTCCATTACAAAGACATCCTCCACACTGTCCACTATACCAATGTCCTCCTCACTGTCAACCACAAAGAAGTCCCCTCCACTGTTTACCACAAGGACGTCCTCCCTAATGTCCACCAAAGTAAAGTCCTTCCCACTGGCCACCACAGTGATGTCCTACCCACTGTGCACTACAATGACGTCCTTCCTACTGTCAATCACTGGGACTCCCTCCCCACTGTCCACCACAGGGACGACCTTCTGTGCACCACAGGGACGACCTTCTGTGCACCACAGGGATGTCCACACAATTGCCCACCACAGATATGTTCTTTCCTCTATCCACCACAAGGATGTCCTTTCATGCAACACAGGGATATCCTTCACTTCATCCAAAACAGGGATGTCCTCCCCACTGTCCACCACAGTAAAATCTTCCCTACTGTCCAACAAAGGGAATTTCTTTCAACTGTCTACCACAGGGATTTCCTCTCCACTGTAACCACAGGGACCCCCTCTTCACTCTACCACATGGATGTACTCTCCACTCTCTACCACAGGGATGTACTCCACACTGTCCACAACAGGGAAGTCCTCCTCAATATCCAGCACACTACATCCTCCCACTGTCCACCAGAGGGACATCATACTCACAGTCCACCACAAGTACATCCTCCCCAATGTCCACCACAGGTATGTCCTCCTCACAGTCCACCACAAGAATGTCCTCCCCACAGACCACCACAAGTATGTCCTCCACACTCTCCAAGGCAGAGAAGTACCCTCCACTGCTCACCACAGGGACATCTTCCCCACTGTCCACCACATGGAAGTCTTCCACACTGTCAACAACAGTCATCCCCCTGTGCACCACAGGGACATTTTCCCCACTGTCAACCAACAGGAACTCCTACCCACTGTCCACCACAGGGATGTCCTCCCCACTCTCTACTACAGAGACATCCTACCCATTGTCAACAACATAGAAATTCTTCCCACTCTCAACCAAAGAAACATCCTCCACACTCTCCACCACAGAGACATCCTCCAAACTGTCCACCACAGGGACTGACTCCTGTATACATCAGCGACATCCTCCCCACTGTCTACAAGAGGTTTGTTTTTCTCACTGACCATCATAACGATGTCCTCAAAACTGTTCAAGACAGATGTCCTCCCCACTGTTCACCACAAGGACATCTTCCCAGCTGTCCACCACAGTAATGTCCTCTACACTGTCCACATCAGTGTTTTCCTCCTGTGTACCACAGGGATGTCCTTACCACTGTCCAAAACAGAGGTGTCCACCCCACTGTCCACCACAGGAATGTCCTCCTGTGTACCACTAGAATGTCCTCCCCACTGTCCACAAAGTCATGCTCTCCAGTGTCCACCACAGTGAAACCCTCCACTGTTCATAACAGGGACGTCATTCACACTTTGTATCACAGGGACGTCCTTCCCACTGTCCACCACAGAGACATACTTTCCAATGTGCATCACAGGGACATTCTCCAGTGCACAACAGGGATGTCCTCACCACTGTCCACCACAGAGATGTCCCCCACACTGTCCACAACAAGGACATCCTTCACACTATCCATCACAGGGACATCCTCTTGTGTACCACAGGCCCCTCCTCCCCACTGTTCACCACAGTGATGTCCTCCCCACTGTCCACTACATGTATGATCTTCGCGCCATCCACCACAGAGACGTCCTCCCCACTGACCACCACAAGAATGTTTTCCCCACTGTCTTCCACAGGAACATTCTCCTGTGTACCACAAGGATGTCCTTACCACTGTCCACCAAAGTGGCATCATCTCCACTGTCCACCACAGAACATCCTTCACACTTTCCACTACATGGATGTCCTCCTCACTGTCTACCACAGGGATGTCCTCTCCAGTGTACAACATAGGGCATACTCCCTACTGTCCACCACAGAAAAGTTTTTCACACTGTCCATTACAGGGATGTCCACCCCAGCATCAACCACCTGGACCTCCTCTAAACTATCCACCACAAGGATATCTTCCCCATTTTCCACCACAGAAAAGTCCTTCCCATTGTCCACCAAAGGAACATCCTCTTCACTGTCCACCATAGGGACATAATTCCAAATGTCTACCACAAGGACGTCCTCCCCACTGTCCAAAAAGCACATCCATCCCATATTCCATTACAAGAAAATCCTTCCCACTGTCCACCACAGGAATGTTGTATCCACATTCAACCACCGGGACCTTCTTCCCACTGTTCATAACAGGGACATCCCTACCTCTGTCCAGCACAGGGCAGTCTTCCCCACTCTCCACCACAGAGATGTCCTCCCCACTGCCCACCACAGGGATGTCCTCCAAACTGTCCACCACAGGGAAGGCTTCTCCACTGTCCATTACAGGAAAATCTTTCCTACTGTCCACCACAGGGACATATTTCTCACGGTCCACAAAAGGCATGGCCTTTCCAATGTCTACCAAGAGTTATGCTCTCCACTGAGCAACAAAGAAAAGTCTTCTTCACAGTCCACCACAGAAATATCCTTTTCACTGTGCACAACAGGAAAGTCCTCCCAACTGTCCACCACAGATGCATCATTCCCACTGACCACCACAGTGACTTCCTCCTATGTACCACAGAAACTTCTTCAGCACTGTCCTCCACAAGGGCATCCTCAACTCTGACCACCACAGGGAAATCTTCCACACAGTACACCACAGGGACCTCCTCCCCACTGTACACCACAGGATCATGCTCCTTACTTTTTGCCAAAGGCAGTCCTCCTCACTGTCCTCAACAGAGAAATCCTTGCCACTGTCCACTCAGTGATGTACTTTTTATGGTCCACCACAGGGATGTCCTCCCCAGTGTCCATCACAGGGACATCCTCCCCACTGGCCACCACAGTGACATCATACCCACTGTTCACCACAAAGCCATCCTCCTGTTTACAACAGAGATGTCCTTCCCACTGTCCACCACAGAGGCATCCTCCTCATTGAACACCACAGGGACTTTCTCCACGCTGTTCACCACAGAGATGGTCTCCTAACTCTCCCCCACAGGGATGTCCTCCCTACTGTCCACCACAGGCATGTCCTCCCTATTCTCCACCAGAGGGGTGTATTTCTCTGTCCACCACAGGCATGGCCTCCCCAGTGTCTAACACAGAGACATGCTCATGACTGTCCACCAAAGAAAAGTGCCCCCAGAACCCACCACAGGGATGTTCTCCCCACTGTTCACCACAGAAATGTCCTTTTCGCACTCCAAAACAGAGAAATCATCCCCAATGTCCACCACAGAGATATCATTTCCATTGTCCACCAAATGGATATCCTCTTTTGTACCACAAGAACTTCCTCAGCACTGTACTCCACAGGGGCTTCCTCAACACTGAACACAACAGGGACTTCTTCCTCATTGTCCACCAGAGGTTCTTCCTCCCCACTGGCCACCACAGGGACATCCTCCCCACTTTCCACCACAGGGACGACCTCCTGTGCACCACAGGGAAATCCACCCAACTGGCACAACTGAGATGTTCTCCCCACTGTCAAAAACAGGAATGTTCTTCCGTCTGTCCACCACAGGGATTTCTTTCCCACTCTCCACCACAGGTACATTTTCCAATGTACCACATTGACGTCCACCCCACTGTAGACCACAGAAACGTCCTCCTCACTGTCCACCACATTGAAGTCCTCCCCACTGTCCATATTAGGAACGTCCTCTCCACTGTCCAGCACAAGGTCGTCCTCTCCCCTGTCCACCACAGGAATATCCTCCTCACTGTCCACCACAGGGACATCCTACCCACTGTCCAATACAGGGACCTCCTCCCACTCACCACTACAATGGCATCACCCTTATTGACCACCAAAGCGATCTCCGCCTCATTGTCTACCACAGAGACAGCCACCCCACTGTCTACCACAGAAAAGTCCTCACCACTGTCAACCACAGGGAAGTCTTCCCCACTGTCCACCTTATGGTCGTCCTCCCAATTTCTACCACAGGTATATCCTCCCCACTGTCCACCAATGGGACATCCTCCTGTGCACCACAGGGATGTCCTCCAACTGTCCACAACAGATATGTTCTTCCCACTGTCCATGACAGCTATGTTCTTTGAACAGTCCACTCCAGAGATGGGCACCACACTGTCCATCACAGGGATGTTTTCCTTTGTACCACAGGGACTTCCTTACCACTGTCCACCAAAGTGGCATCCTCTCCACTGTCCACCAGAGGGATATCCTCGCTACTGTTCACCGCAGGGACATCTTATTGACTCTCCAACACAGGAATGTCCTCCGCACTTTCAACCACAGTGTTGTCCTCGTGTGGACCACAGGGATGTCCTCCCCACTGTCCAAAACAGGGACATACTCCCCACTGTCCAAAACAAAGACATCCTCCCCACTGTCCACCCCAGGGAAGTCTTTCCCACTGACATCCTCCCCACTGTCCACCACAGGTATGTCCTCATCACTGTCCATCATAGGGACATCCTCCTGTGTACCAAAGGGACATTCTCACAAATGTCCAAAACAGAGATATTCTTGCCATTGTACAGAAGAGGAATATCCTACACACTTTCCACAACAGGGACATCCTTCCCACTGTCCACCATAAGGACATTCTTTCCACTGTCCACCACAGGGACGTCCTCCTCACTGTCCACTACAGAGAAGTCCTTCTCATTGTCCACCACAGTAAATTCCTCCCCAATGCCCATGCCAGGGATACCCTTTGTAGTGTAAAACCAGAGGGCTGTCCTCCCCACAATCCACCAGAGGGACATCCTTCCCACTCTCCAAGACAGGGACGTCCTCCTCACTGTCCAACACAAAGATGTTTACCTACTGTCAATGACAGAGATGTCCTTCCCATTGTCCACTACAGGGAAGTTTTTCCCACTGTCCACAACAGAAGTGTCTTCCTCACAGTACACTAGAGGGATGAAATCCCTACTCTCTACCACAGAGACGTCCTTACCACTGTCCACAACAGGGATTTCTTCCTCACTGTAAACCAGAGGGAAACCCTCCTCACTGTCCACAACAGTGACATCCTCATCACTGTGCACCAAAGAAAAGTCCTACACATTGTTTACCTAAAAGACACCCACCTCACTGTTCCCCACAGTTATATCCTCCCCATTGTTTACAACAGAGATATCCTTCACACAATCCACCACCAGGTCCTCATCCCCACTGTCCACCACAGGGGTGTCCTCCCCACAGTCCAACACAGGGATGTTCTCCTCACTGTATACAACATGGAAATCCTCCCCAGTGTCTACCACTGTCCATCTCAGACGTCCTCCCAACTGTCCATCTCAGGGACATCCTGCTTACTTTCCACCACAGGGACATCCTCCCCAGTATCCACCAGAGGGACATCCTCCCCACTGTCCACCACAGGGACATCATACCCACTGTCCACCACAGTGATGTCCTTTCTATTGACTACCACAGAGATGTCCTCCCCACTGTCCACCACAAGGATGTCCTCTCCATTGTTTAAAACAGGGACATTCTCCCCACTGTCAACCACAGAGACTTACTTCTGTATACCACAACGATGATCACCCCAATGTCCATCACAGAAATATCCTCCCCATTCTCCAACTCAGGGAAGTCCCTCCCACTATCCACGTTAGGGACATCCTCCCCACTGTCGACCACAGGGAAGTCCTCCCCACTTTACACCTTAGGGATGTCTTCCCCACTGTCTTTCACAGGGATGTCCTCCACATTTGCACAACAGGTATGTCCTCTTCACTGTCCACAACAGAGATGTTTTCACTATTGTCCACCAAAAGGAAGTTTTTTCCACTGTCCACCACAGGGACATCCTCCGCCCCTGTACACCAGAGAGACATTCTTTTTATTGTCTACCACAGGAACGTCCTCCACATTGTCCACCACAAGGACATATGCTTCACTGTTCACCTCACTGAAATCCTCCCTGCTTTCCACCACAGTGACATCCTCCCAACTGTCAACCACAGGGATTTCCTCCTCACTGTCAACCAGAGATAATTCTACTCCACTTTCCAACACATGGATATCCTTCTCACTGTCCACCAGAGGAATGTCCTCTAAACAGCTTACTTAAAATACACCCACCAAACTGTCCACGACAGGGATATTCTCCCCCACTGTCAAACACTGGGGCTTCCTCCCCACTGTCCACCAGAGGATGTGCTTTCCACTGTCCACCACAGGAATGCCCTTTTCACTATCCACAACAGGGAAGTCCCTTCCACTGTCCACAACAGGGAAGTCCTACACACTGTCCATTCAAGGACATCCTCCTTACTGTCCACCATAGGGACATCCTTCCCAGTGTCCACAACAGAAACATTCTCCATGCTGTCATCCACAGGGATGTCCTCTTGTGAACCACAGAGATGTCCACCCCACTGTCCATCACAGAAATGTCCTCCCCACAGTCCACCACAGGGACATTTTTTCCACTGTCCACCACAGGTATGCCCTCCTCACTGACCACCACAGAGATGTCCTCACTATTTTCCAACATGTCCTCCTTTTCACTGTGTACCACAAGGACACCCTCTTCACTCTCTAACAGAGTGACATTCTCCCCACTGTCCATTACATGCATGTCCTGCACATTGTCCATCACAGGCACATCCTCCTCACTGTCAATGACAGAGATGTCCTCCTCACTGTCCACACAGGGATGTCCTCTTTATTGTCCACCACAGGAACATCCTCCTGTGAACCACAGGAACATCTTCTCTCCTGTCCATCACATGGACATACTCTTCTCTATCCACCCCATTGCAATCCTACATGCTGTTCACCACAGGGACGTCCTCCCCGCATTCCATCACAGGGATTATTTTCTCACTGTCCACCAGAACAATGTCCTCCTCACTGTTTACCTAAGAGACACCCACCTCACTGTCCACTACAGGGATATCATCCCCACTGTTTACCACAGGGATGTGCTCCAAACGGTCAACCACTGAGATGTCCTCCCCACTGTCCCCCACAGGAATGTCCTTTCCATTGTCCAAAACAATGATGTCCTCCTCACTTTTCACAACAGGAAAGTCCTCCCCACTGTCCACCACATGAATGTCATACCCACTGTCTATCACAAGGATGTCCTTTCCACTGTCTACAAAGATATGTTATTCCCACCATCCAACAAAAAGAAGTTCACCCCATTGTTTTCCACAAAGATATCCTCCTCACTGTATACAACAGGGAAGTCCTTAGCACTGTCCACCACAGAAATATCCTCCCCATTGTCTACCACAGTGATGTCCTTCTCACTGTCCACAACAAGGAAGCTCTTTCCACTGTCCACTACTGGGATGTCCTCCTTAATGTCCCCCACAGGGACTTCCTCCCCAGTGTCCACCAGAGAAACCTCCACCCCACTGTCCACCACAGCTACATCTTCCCCAATGTCCACCACAGGGACATCCTCCCCACTGTCCACCACAGGGATGACCTCCTCACTGTATACAAAAAGGAAGTACTCCCCACTGTCCACCACAGGGACATCCTCCCCACTGTCCACCTCAGGGATGTTCTTTTTACTGTCCACCACAGGGATATCCACCCCCTGTCCACCACAGATACTTCCTCCTCACTGTCCATCACAGAGATTCCTCTCTACTGTCTACCATAGGGATGAACTTTATACTGTTTACCAGAGGGACATTCTTTTCATTGCCACCTCACTGTCCATCACAGGAACATCTTCCTCACTTTCCCCCATAGTGTTGTCCTCCTGTGCACCGCAGGGACATCCTCTCCACTGTCCACTACAGGGATATTTACACCACTGTCCACCAAAGGGACATACTTTCCACTGTCAACCACAGTGACATCCTCCATAATGTGCACCACAAGGACATCCTTTAGTGCACAACAGGGATGTCCTCAACTCTGTCTACCAAAAAGATGTTCTCCACACTCTCCACCACAGGGACATCCTTCCCACTGTCCACCACAGGGTCATCCTCCTGTGCACCACAGGAACACCCTCTCCACTATCCACAAGGATGTCCTCCCACCTGTCCACTACAGTGAAATCCTCCCAATGGCCAACACATGGAGGTTCTTCCCACTGTCCACAACAGGGTTGTCCTCCAAACTGTTTACCTCAGGGACATCCTCCCAACTGTCTACCACAGGGATGGCCTACCTACTGTCCACCAGAGGGATGTCCTCCCCACTGTCCACCACAGGGACATATCCATATTGTCCACTACAAAGATGTCCTCCCCATTGTCCACCATACTTATGTCCTCCTCAATGTCAACCAAAGAGATGTCATCCCCACAGTCCACCACAAAGATGTACTCCTCACAGTCTACCACAATGACGTCCTCCCCACTGTCCAGCACAGGGATATCTTCCTGTGCCCCACAGAAACATCTTCCCTACTGTTCCCCACAGATGTCCTTTCCACTGTCTACAACAGGGACGTCCTCCCCAATGTCCAGTACAGGTACATCTTCTTCACTGTCCACCACAGAAAAGTCCTCTCAACTGTCCACCAAAGAAAGGTCCTTCCCACTGTACATCACAGTGGCATCCTTCCCATTGACCACCACAGAAACGTCCTCTCCACTCTCCACAACACGGACGTACTTTCCACTGTCCACCACAGTGTCATTCTCCTGTGCACCAAAAGGACGTCCTCCCCACAGTCCAGCACAGGGACACCCTCCCTACTGTCCATCACCAGAAGGTCCTACCCACTGTCCACCACAGTGTCATCCTCATGTGCACCACAAGTATGTCCTCTCCAGTGTCAATGACTGGGACATGCTCACTCCTGTCTACCACAGGGACTTTCTCTTCACTGTGCACCACAGAGATGTTCTCCCAACTGTCCACCACAGAAACTTTTTCTCAGCTGTCCATGACAGGTATATCTTCACCCCTGCCCATCACAAGGACATCCTCCCCACTTTCCACCACAGTGACTTACTCCCCACTGCCCACCACAGAGACCTCCTCCCCTCTGTGCACCACAAAGATATCCTCTGCACTGTCCACCACAGGAACATACTCCTTATTGTCCTCCCTAGGGACCTACTCCTGGGCACCACAGGAATGTTATTCCCACTGTCTACCACAAGGATGTCCTCCACACTGTCCATCCCACTGAAATATTCCCCACTGTCCACCACAAAAACCTCCTTCCCACTGTCCACAACAAGGATTTCTTTTTCATTGTCCACCAAAGGGATGTCATCCCCACTGTCAACCACAGAGACGTCCTACCCACTGTCCACCAAAGGGACATCCTTATCACTGTCAACAAAAGGGAAGTCCTCTCCATTGTCCACCTCAGAGACATCCTTCCCAGGCTCCACCAGAGAGACATCCTCTCCACTGTGACATCCCCCACTGCCCATCTCAAAAACATCCTCCCCATTGTCCACCACAGTTAATTCCTCCCCACTGTCCACCACAGTGACTTCCTCCCCTCTGTCCACCACAAAGATATCCTCTTCACTGTTTACCACAGGAATATCCACCTTATTTTCCACCCCAAGGACCTCAACCTGTGCACCACAGGAATGTTCTCCTCACTGTTCCACAAAAGGACATCCTCTCCATTGTCCACCCCACTGAAATACTTTTCATTGTCCACCACAAGAATGTTCTTCCCACTGTACACAACAGGAATTTCTTTCTCACTGTCTGCTAGAGAGAAGTCCTCCCAATATCAACCACAGGAACGTCCTCCCCACTGTCCACTACAGGGATGTCCTCCTCACTGTCAACAACAGGAAACTCCTCCCCACTATTGATCTCAGAGACGTTCTTCCCAGTGTCTCCCAGAGGGACATTCTCCCCACTGTCCACCACAAGGACATCATACCCACTGTCTACCAAACATATATCATTCCCACTGTCCACTAAAGGGCCATACTTCACATTGTTGAAAAGAGGGAAACCCTCTCCACTGTCCACGACAGAAATGTAATATCCACAGTCCACCACAGTGATGTCCTTTCCACTGTCCACCACAGGGACATCCTCCCCACTGTCCACCAGAGGGACATCTTTCCCACTGTCCACCACAGGGACTTCCTCCTCATTTTCCAGCAGAGGGGAATCCTCCAAACTGTTTACATAAAAGACCCTCACATCACTGTCCACCACATGAACCTCCTCTCTTTTGTCCACTACAGGGGTATCCTCACCACTGTCCACCACAAAAATGTCCTCCACACAGTATAAAATAGGGAAGGCCTCCTCACTGTCCACTTCAGGGACATCCTCAAAACTGTCCACCACAAGGATGTCCTACTCACTGTCCAAAACAGGTAAATTTTCCCCACTGTGCACCTCAGTGTCACCCTTTTTACTGTCCACCAAGGGGACATCCTCCTCACTATCCACCAGAGGGACATCCTCCCCACTCTACACCACAGATACCCATTGTCCACCAAATGTTATCATTTTCACTGTCCACCAAAGGGACGTTCTCCTTATTGTCCAACAGAGGGACATCCTTAACATTGTCCACCACAGGGACATCATACCCACTGTCCACCACAAGGATGTCCTCCCCTCTGTCCATCATAGTGATGGCCTCCTCACTGTCCACCAAAGGGCTGTCTTACACAACATCCACCACAGGGATGTCCTCCTGTGCACCACAGGAATGTTCTCCCCACTGTCCACTACAAGGATGTCCTCCCCACTTTCCACCCCACTGATATGCTCCCCACTGTCTAACACAGGGATGTCCATCTACTGTCCACCACAGTAAAGTTCTTTCCACTCTCCACTGCAAGGATGTCCTCCTCACTGTCTTCAATGCAGAAGTCCTCCCCACTGTCCACTCAGGGACTTCCTCTTTACTGTCGAAACAAGGACGTCATCCCCACTGTCCACTACAGGAACATCATTTTTTGTACCAAAAAATGTCCTCTACAGGGTTCACCACATGGAAGTCCTCTCCACTCTTCACAAAATGAACATTGTCACCACTTTCTATGACAGAGACTTCCTCCATACTGTCCAAAAAGATGTCCTCCTGTGCACCAAAGAGACCTCCTCCCCACTGTCCACCACAAGGACAACCTTCTTACTGTCCACCACAGAAAGGTCCTCCCTACTGTCCACCACAGGTAACTTTTTCAAAATGTACACCAGAGTGCCATCCTCCTGTGCACAACAGGAATGTCCTCCCCAATGTCCACCACAGGGACATCATCACTACTGTCCACCATAAGGATGTTTTCTTCACTGTGTACCACAGAGATGTCCTCCCCACTGTCCAACGTATGGACGTCCTCCCAACTGTCCACCAAAGTAGCACCCTCCCCACTGTTTACAACAGAGATATCCTTCCAAGTGTCCAGCACAGAGATATCTTTCAACTGTCCACCAAAGGGACGTCCTCCACAGTGTCCAAAAAATGTACATCCTTTTCACTGTCCACCACAGGTCCGTCCATCCCACTGTCAACCAGAGGTACATCCTCCCCACTGTCAACCACAGGAACATCCTTCTCACTTTCCACCACAGGGATGACCTTCCCACTGTCCACCACAGGTATGTACTCCTCACTGATCACCACAGGGATATCCGCATGACTGTCCACAACAGGGAAGTCCTCCTGTGAACCACAAGGACATCCTTCACACTGTCTACCACAGAGATGTCCTCCCCACTGTCCATCACAGGGACATTTTTGCCACTGTCCACCACAGGAACATCCTCCTGTGTACCACAATGATGTCCTCTACACTTTCCAGCACAGAAAAATTTTCTCCACTGTCCACTCATGAACATCCTCCCCATCCTCCATGACAGAGACGTCCTCCCCATTTACCTCCACAGAAACTTCCTCCCCACTGTCCTCCACAGTGTCATCCTCCTGTGCACCACAGGGACGTTCTTTCCACTGTCCACCAAAGAGATGTTTTTTCCAGTCTACCACAGGGATGTCCTCTACACTGTCCACCACAGGAGCATTCTTCACACTGACCAGCTCAAGAAAGTCCTCCTCACTGTACAAGAAAATGATGTCCTGCCCACTGTTCACTACAGGGTCATCCTTCCCACTGTCCACCACAGGGATGTCCTCCCCACTTTCCAACACAGTGTCATCCTCCTGTGCACCACAGGGTCATCCTTCCCACTGTCCACTACAGAGACATCCTCCCGAATGTCCACCATTGGTATGTCCTTCTCACTGTCAACCACAGAGATATCCTCTCCTCTGTCTACCACAGGGACATCCTCCACACTGTCCATCACAATCACTTCCTCACCACTGTCAACCACAGTGAAATCCTCCCCACTGTCCACTACAGGGATGTCGTTTTCACTGTCCACCACAGGGACATCCACCTCATTGTTCACCACAGGGATGTCCTCCAAAGTATCCACAATACGAACATACTCCTTAGTGTCCACACCAAAGATGTCATCAACACAGTCCACCATACATATGTCCTCCTCACTGTTAACCAGAAGGATGTCCTCCCCACTAGCCACACAAGGACGTCCTTTCCATTGTCCACCACAAGAAGTCCTCCCCATTGTTCACCACAAAGAATTTTTTCCACTGTCCACCACAGGGACATCTTCCCCACAGTCCACCACCAGAATATCCTCCCCACTCTCCACCACAAAACTGTCCACACCACTGTTTGGCACAAGGATGTCCAACTCACTGTCCACCACAGAAATGTTTTCTGCACTGTCCACTACAGGACATCCTACTTATTTTCCACCACAGGGATGTATTCCTGTGCACCACAGGAATGTGCTCCCCTCTGTCCACCACCAGGAAGTCCTCCTCACTGTCCACAACAGAGATTTCCTCCTCACCATCCAACATAGGAAAGTTTTTCCACTATCCATCACACAGGGGCATCCTCCTCATTGTCCAGCCCACTGAAATCCTCCTTTTCACCACACGACATCCTCTCCACTGTCCACCACAGAGATGTCATTTCCACAGTCCACTCTGTGACGTCCTCCCCACAGTCCACCACTGGGACATCCTCCTCACTGTCCACCATGTGCCTGTCCTCCTCACTGTTCAGCATGGGCACATCCTTCCCACTGTCCACCACAGAGATGAACTTCCCACTCTTCACCAAAGGGACATAGTCCCCACTGTAAACCACTGGGATATTCTCGCTACTGTCCGACACCGGGACGTTCTAATGTGTACGACAGAGATGTCCACCCTACTGTCCATCACAAAAACGTCCTCTCTACTGTCCACCACAGGGAAGTCCTCCCCACTGTCAACCTTAGGGACCTCCTTTCCACTGTCCAACACAGGTACGTCCTTCTCACACTCCACCAAAAATATGTCCTCACCACTGTCTACAATGGGAACCTTCTTTCCACTGTCAACCACAAGGACATCTTTCCCACTCTCCACCACAATGATGTCCTCCTTATTGTCCACCACAGAGATGTCCTCCTCACTGTCTACGACAGAGATGTTCTCTACACTGTCCACTAAATAGATGTCCTTCTTAATGTCCACCACATGAATGTCTTTCCTACTGTCCACCACAAGAATGTCCTCCCCTCATCCACCACAGGGACATCCTACTCACTGTCCACCACAGGCCCATCCTTCTCACTGTACAGCACAGTCACATCCTTCCCACTGTCCACCACAGGGACATTCTCACCACTGTCCAACAACTGGAACATCCTCCTGTGTTTGACAGAGATGTCCACCCCACTGTCCACCTTAATGACCTCCTCCCCACTGTCCACCACAGGTATGTCTTTCCCACAGTCCACCAAAGCTATGTCCACCTCACACTCCACCAAAGAGATGTTCTTACCATTGTCTAACCTCGGGACCTCCTTTCCACTGTCAATCACAGAGATGTCTTCCCCACTGTCCACCACAGTGACTTCCTGCTTACTGTCCACCACAGGGATGTCCTCCTCACTGTCCACCAAGAGATGTCCTACACTCTGTCCACTAAAGGGACATCCTCCTTATTGTTCACCGCATGAACCTTCTCCCTACTGTCCACAACAAGGATGTCATCCCCACTGTCCACACTACTGAAATCCTCCTCACTATCCACCACAGTGACGTCCTCCCCACAGTCCACCACAGGGATGTCCTTTCTGCTGTTCACCACAAGTATGTCCTTCTCACTGTCCACAAAAGGGAATTTCTGCCTACTCTCCACCACAGGAATATCCTCCTCACTGTCAACCACAGGGGCGTCCTCCTCACTGTCCACCCCACTGAAATCCTCCTCACTTTCTACTCAGGGATGTCCTTCTTACTGTCCACTCAGGCACATCCACCTTACTGTCTACCATGGGGACACCCTCCCCAGTGTCCACCACAGAGACATTCTTTCCAGTCTCCACCACTGGGATGGCATACCCACTGTCCAGCACAGGAATGTCCATCACACTGTCCACCAAGGGACAATACATGGCCGGCTAAAACAGTGTTTATACTAAAATGAAAAAACACGTGTTAACTCAAACTGCACAAGTAAAGTGCATTTAGTGTTTAAAGCACTCTAAGAGTTGTCTTCAACTCAGGTAGTACATATGCTTTTCTCCTTTGTTATTTTTACAGATGGGAACTGCCATCAATTGTATCATGCGTTTTAGCTGCAATATAGGTACTTATTTGTACATTGTATACAAAATAAATATAATGCTTGGCTAGCTATTACAGTGTTTATACCAAATAGAAAAGAATATGTCTTAACTCAAACTGCACAAATAACATGCATTTAATGTTTTCAGATCTCTAATAGTCACCTTTAACTCAGGTAATACACATGCTTTTCTATTTTGTATTTATACAGATACTGCCTGTGATTTTATCATGTGTTTCACCTGCAATACAGGTCCTTATTTGTACATAGTATACAAAACAAATCACAATTCTTTGCTGGCTACTACAGTGTTTATACCAAAATCAGAAGAACACATCTTAACTCAAACTGCACAAGTAATGTACATTTAGTGTTTTCAGCTCTATAATAGTTATCTTTAACTCACCTACTACACATGCTTTTCTCCTTAGGTATTCTTACAGAGAGGAACTGCCTTACATTGTACTATGCTTTTTAGCTGGAATACAGTTACCTATTTGTACATAGTATACAAAACAGTATGCAATGCTTGGCCATCTACTACAGTGTTTATACAAAAATGAAAAGAACATGTCTTAACTCAAACTGCACAAGTAATGTGCATTTAGTGTTTTCAGCTCTCTAACAGTTGTCTTTAACTCAGGTAGTACACATTCTTTTCTCCTTGGGTATTTATACAGATGGAAACTGCTTTATATTGTATCGTGCATTTTACCTGCCATACACATACATATTTGTACATAGTATACAAAACAAAGCACAATGCTTGGCCGGCCACTAAAATGTATATACCAAAAGCAAAGATCACGACTTAACTATAACTGCAAAAATAACATGCATTTATTGTTTTCCCCTCTCGAAAAGTTGTCTTTAACTCACGTAGTTCACATCCTTCTCTTTTTTTGGTATTTATACATGTATGTCCTCCTCACTTTCTACCACAGAAACGTCTTCCCCACTGTCCACCACAAAAATGTCCTCCTGTGTACCACAGAGACGTCCTCTTCACTTTCCTCCACAGAGGCATCCTCCTCACTGACCACCACAGAAATGTACTCCACACTTTCAACCAAAGATATGTCCTCCCCACTGTCTACCACAGTGGTATCCTTGCCACTGTCCACCACAGGGACGTCCTCCCACTTCCTCCACAGTGACATCCTCCTCACTGGCCACAACAAGAAAGTCCTCCCAACTGTCCACCTCTGGGACATCTTTTTTGCTGTCCACCACAAGAACTTCCACAGTGTCCAAAAGATAAACATTTCCCCCAGTGTTTAACACAGAGATATCATTCCCATTGTCCACCAAAGTTGCATCTTTCCAAATGTCCATGACCTGGACAACCTCCGCACTCTCTACCACAGGGACATTCTCCACAATGTTCCCCACAGGGACATCCTTTACACTGGCTACCACAAGGACATCCTCCTCACTATCTACAACAGAGATGTCCTCTGCACAGTCAACCACTGGAATGTCCTCCTTATTGTCTACCACAGGGACTTCCTCCTATGCATAACAGGAACATTCTGCCAACTATCCCCCACAAGGACATCCTCCCCACTGTCCATTCCACTGAAATCCTCCCCACTGCCTACCACAGGTACTTCCTTCCCACTGTCCACCTCAGGGATTTCCTCTTCACTGTCCACCAGAGGGAAGTCCTCCTCACTGTCCACCACAGGGACGTCCTCCTCACTGTCCACCAGAGAAAAGTCCTCCACATTGTTTGTGTAATTGACACATACCTCACTGTCTACCACAGGGATATCTTCCCCACTGTTTACAAAAAAGATGTCCTTCACACAGTCCACCACAGGGACCTCCTCTCAATTGTCCACCACAGGGGTGTCTTCACCACTGTCAACAACAGGGATGTCCTCCTCACTGTATATATCAGGGAAGTCCTTCCCACTGTCCAACACAGTGACGTCGTCCCCACTGTTCTCCACAAAAGCTTCCTCCTCACTGTGCACAACAGAGAAGTTCTCCCCACTGTCCACTTCAGGGCCATCCTCTTTACTGACCACCACAAAAACTTCCTCTCCAGTGTCCACCAGAGGGACATCCTCTCCACTGTCCGCCACACAGGCATCATACCCACTGTCCACCAAAGAGATATCATTCCCACTGTCCACCAAGAATGTATCCTCTTCACTGTCTACCACAGGTACGTTCTTTCCACCATCCAACACAGAGATGTCGACCCCACTGTTTAACACAGGTATGTTTTCTCCACTGTCCACCACAGGTACATCCTTCCCACTGTCGACCTCAGGGATTTTCTCCTCACTGTCCACCAGAGGGAAGTCCTCCCTACTCTCCACCACAGGGACGTCCTTTCCACCGTCCAGCTCAGGGATTTCCTCCTCACTGTCCACCAGAGAAAAGTCCTCCACATTGTTTGTGTAAATGACACATACCTCACTGTCTACCACAGGGATATCTTCTGCACTGTTTACAACAGGGATTTCCTTCACATAATCCACCACAGTAACCTCCTCTCAAATATCCACCACAGGGGTGTCCTCACTACTGTCATCCACAGGATGTCCTCCTCAATGTATACAACAGGGAAGTCCTCTTCACTGCCCCACACAGGGAGGTCGTCCCCACTGTCCTCCACAAAAACTTCCTCCTCACTGTGCACAACAGAGAAGTTCTCCCCACTGTCCACCTCAGGGCCATCCTCTTTACTGACCACCAAAGAAATTTCCTCCCCAGTGTCCTCCAGGATGACATCCTCCCAAGTATCCATCACAAGGACATCATACCCATTGTCTGCCAAAGTGATATCATTCCCACTGTCCACCAAAAAGATATCCTCATCACTGTCCACCTCAGGTACGTTGTTCCCACCATCCAACACAGAGACGTCAACCCCACTGTTTAACATAGGGATGTTTTCTTCACTGTATACAACAGGGAATTCCTCCCTTCTGTCCACCACCAGGACGTCCATCCCACTGTCCACCAAAGGGAGGTCCTCCCTAATGTCCACAACATGGACGTCCTTCCCACTGTAAACCAAAGAAATGTCCTTCCCACTGTCCACCACAAGGACATCCTTTCAACAGTCAACAACATGGACATCCTCCCCACCATCCCCCACAGGGAGGTCCTCCCCACTGTCCACCACATGGATATCCTCCACAGTGTAATACATAGTGATGTCCTAATCACTGTGCACTACAGTGAAGTACTCACCACTATCTACCACAGGGATGTTCTTCCCACTGACCACCTCAGTGACAACCTTTCCACTGTCCACCACAGGGATGTCCTACCCACTGTCCACCACAGAAATGTTCTTTGTGCTGTCCACCACAGGGACCTCCTTACCACTCTTTACCACAGGGTCAACCTCACCAATGTCCACCACAGGGACATACTTCCCACTGTTCACCACAGGAACATCCTTTCCACTGTGCACCAGAGGGACATTCTCTTGTGCACAACAGGGATGTTCTTACCACTGTCCACTGCAAAGATGTCCTCTGCAATCTCCACTCCAGGGACATCTTTTTCATTGTCCACCAAAGAGACATTTCCTTGTGCACCACAGGAACGTTCTCCCCAGTGTCCTCAAGGCCATCATCTCCACTGTCCACCACAATGATATTTTCTCAGCAATGCCCACCACAGAGACATCCTTCCTGCAGTCCACCACAGGAATTTCCTCCCAACTGTCAAACACAAGGATGTCCTTCCCACTGTAAGCCACAGGGACATCCTCCCCACTGTGCACCACAGAAACTTCCTCCTCTGCACAACAGGGACTTCCTCACCACTGTCCACCACAGAGATGTCTTCCTCACTCTCCACTATATGGATATCTTTTCCAGTATCCACCACAGGAACATTCTCCAGTGCACCACCATACTGTCTTCCCAACTGTCCATGAGGACGTCCTCCCCACTCTCTACCACAGTGAAATAATCCCCACTGTCCACCAAAAAGATGTCCTCCACATAGTAAATCACAAAGATGTCCTTCTCACTTTTCACTGCAGAGAATTCCTCACCACTGTCCAGCACAAGGACGTCCTTCCCACTGTCCACCACAAGGACATCCTCACCAATGTCCAACACAGAGTTGCCCTCAGCACTCTTCACTGCAGTGACATTCTTGCCCCCGTCTACCACAGAGATGTTTACCCCACTGTATAACACAGGAATGTTTTCCCCATTGTCTACAACAGGGGCGTCCTCAACAATGTCCACCACAGGGGTGTCCTTCCCACTGTTCACCAGAGGGACATCTTCTTCACTGTGCACCTCTGGGACATCCTCCTGTGCACAACAGAGACGTCCCCATGAATGGGCACCACAGGGACATCTTCTGGTGCACACCATAGATATTCTCACCACCACTCTGGTCCAACCCAGAGATGTCCTCTGCACTCTCCAAAACAGGGACATCCTTTCCACAGTCCACCAAAATGATGTTTTCCTGTGCACCACAGAAACATCCTTACCACTGTCCACCACAGGGACATCCTCACCACTGTCCAGCACAGGGATTTCCTTACCACTGTCTACCACAGGGAGGTCCTCAACACTGTCCACAACAGGGACGTCCTTCTGCCTTTCCACCACAGGGATGTCCTCCCGTTGTTCACCAAAAAGATATCCTTCGCACTGTCCACCACAGGGACATCATCCAACCTGTCCAAGACAGAGAATTCCTCTTCACTGTCCACCACAGAGATGTCCTTCCCACTGTCCACCACAGGGTTATCCTCCCAACTGTCCACCAGAGGGATATCTTTCCTACTGTTATCAACAAAAAGGTCTTTCCCAATGTCCACAACAGAGACGTCCTTTCCACTGTCCACAACATAAACGTCCTTCCCACTGTCCACAACAGGGATGTCCTTCTCACTGTCCACCACCGGGAGAGCCTATCTACTGTCCACCACAGTGATGTCCTTTCCACTGTCCACCACAGGGATTCTTCCACAGGCATGTCCTTCCCACTGTCCACCACAGAAACCTCCTCCCCACTGTCCACTACAGGGACATCCTACACTCTGTCAGCCACAGAAACATCCTGCTCACTGTTCACCACAGAGATGTTCTCACCAATGTCCAACATAGAGTTGTCTTCAGCACTCTTCACCACAGGGACATTCTTCCCCCATGTACCACAAAGATGTCCACCCAACTGTCCACCAAAGGGATGTTTCCCCAGTGTCCACCACATGGTTGTCCTCACCAACATCCACCACTGGGGTGTTCTTTCCCACTGTTCAAAAAAGGGATATCCTCACCACTGTGCACTACAGGGACATCCTTATGTGCACAACAGTGTCATCCTCATTAATGTGCATGACAAGGACATTTTCCAGTGCACACCAGGGACATTTTCAACACTGTCCACCCCAGAGATGTCTTCTGCACTCTTCAAAACAGGGAGATCCTTCCCAAGCTCCACCAAAGAAACATTCTCCAGTGCACCACAGAAATGTCCTCACCACTGTTCAACACAGGGATGTACTCCCCACTGCCCACAACAGGGATTTTTTCCCACTGTCCACCACAGGGACATCCTTTTCACTATCCACCAAAGGGATGTCCTTTCCACTGTCCACCACAGGGATGTCCTTCCCACAGTCCACCACAGGGATGTTCTTCTAACTTTCCACCACACAGACATCCTCCCCACTGTCCACCACAGTGATGTCCTCACCACTGTCTACCACAGGGACATCCTTTCCACTGTCCATTAAAGGGGCGACTTTCCCACTGTCCGCCAAAGGGACATCCTCCAAATTGTCCACCACAGTGCCATCCTTCTCCCATCTACCAGAGAGATGTAAACCCCATTGTCCACCAAACGGATATTTCCCCACTGTCCATTACTGGGGTATCCTCATCAATGTCCACCACTGGGGTGTTCTTTCCCACTGTTCAAAATAGGGACATCCTCCCTACTGTGCACCACAGGAACATCCTCCTGTGCACAACAGGGACGTCCTCATGACTGTGCACCACAGGGACATCTTCAGGTGCACACCAGGGACATCCTCACCACCATCCACTACAGAGATGTCCTATGCATTCTCCACAAAAGAAAAATCCTTCCCATGCCCACCAAAGGGACGTACTCTGGTGAATGACAGAAACGTCCTCACCACAGTTCACCACAGGGATGTCCTCCCGACTGTCAACTACATGGACAGCCTCACCACGGTCTACAACAGGGATGTCCTTCCCATTGTCCACCACAGGGACATGCTCTCCACTGTGCAACACAGGATCATCCTCACCACTGTTCAACACAGGGACATCCTCCAAAGTGACCACCACAGTGACATCCTTCCCCCATCTACCACAGAGACATAAACTGCACTGTCCACCACAGGGATGTTTCCCCACTGTCCACTACAGGGGTATCCTCACTAATGTCCACCACTGGGGTGTTCTTTTAAACCGTTCAAAACAGGGATATCCTCCCTACTGTACACCACAGGAACATCCTCCTGTGCACAACAGGAATGTCACCATGACTGTGCACCACAGGGACATCTTCCAGTGCACACCAGAAATGTCCTCACCACTGTCCACCACAGAGATATCCTTTTTACTCTCCACAACAGGGAAATCCTTCCCATGGTCATCCAAAGGGACGTTCTCTGGTGCATCACAGAAATGTCCTCACCACTGTTCACCACAGGGACGTCCCCACCACTGTCCACCACAACAGGGATGTCATCCCAACTGTCCAACACAGAGAAGTCCTATTCACTGTCCAACACAGGGATGTTTTTCCCACTATCCACCACAGGAACATCCTCCTCACTGTTCACCAGAGGTATATCCTTCCCTCTGTTCATCACAAGGAGGTCCTTCCCAATATCTACAACAGGGACATCCTTCCCACTGTCCACAACAGAAGGGTTGTTACCAATGTCCACCACAGGGTGGTCCTTTCTACTGACCACCACAGAGATGTACTTTCTACTGTCTACCAAAGGGACGTTTTCCTTTGCACTATAGAAACGTCCTCACTAATGTCCAACACAGGGACGTCCTAACCACTGTCCACCACAGTGATGTGCTTTCCACTTTCCATCATGAGGAGGGCCTCTTCACTGTCCACAAAATAAATGATTTTTCCACTTTTCACCACAATGATATCCTTCCAAATATCCACCAGAGGGAGATCCTCACCCCTCTCCAACACAGGGACATCCTTTCAACAGTCCACCACAGAAATATCCACATCACTGTCTACCACAGAGACGTCCTTCACACTGTCCACCACAGTAATGTCCTATCAGTTGTCCAAAACAGAAACATCCTCCCCACTGTCCACCACAGGGACGTCCTAGTTACTGTCCACCACAGGGAGAACCTCCCCACTGTCCACAATGGGACGCCCTTCTCATTGTCTACCACATGGACATCCTTCCACTGTCAATAAAAGAGACGTCCTTCCCACTGTTTACCACAGGGACATCCTCCTAACTGTCCACCACACAAACATCCTCCCAACTGTCCACCACAGAGACATCCATCCCACAGTACACAACAGGGAAGTACTTCCTACTGTCCTCCACAAGGACATCCTTCCCACTGTCCACAACAGAGAGGTCCTACCCACTGTCCACCACAGGGATGTCCTCCCCCTGTCCACCACAAGGAGTTCCTCTCCACAATTCACCACAGGGACGTCCTTCCCACTGTCCACCAAAGGGACATCCTTCCCACTGTCCACAACAGTGACATCTTTCCCACTGTCCACCACATGGACGTCTTACCCAATGTCCACCACTGGGTCATCCTCACCACTGTCCACCATAGAAACATCCTTCCCATTGTTCACCACAGGGATATCCTCCCCACTTTGCATCACAGGGACATCCTTCTATGCACAACAGGGAAGTCCTCACAATTGTGCACTGTTCACAACAGAGACGTCCTTCCTATGGTCCGCACTGAGATGTTCTCCCTGCTGTCCACTACAGTGACATTCTTCCCACTTTCCACAACAGAAACATCCTCCCCACTGTCTACCACAAGGACGTCCTCCCCACTTTCCACCACAAAGACGTCCATCCCACTGTACAACACAGAAATGTCCTCCACAATGTCCACCACAAGGAGGCCCTCCCAAATATCCACCATAGGGACATCCTTTCCACTGTCCATCAAACAGATGTAATTCCAATTGTCCACCACAGGGACATCCTCCTGTGTACCACAATGACATCCTTACCACTGTCCACAACATGGTTGTCCTCACCAATGTCCACTAAAGTGAAGTCCTCACCACTGTCCACCTCACAAATATCCTCCACACTGTAAACCACAGGGACATCCTACCGACTCTCCCCAACACAGAGAGTTCCAACCCTCTGTCCACCACAGGGATATTCTTCTGCTGTCCACCACAGTGATGTCCTCCCCACTGTCCTCCAAAGGGATGTCCTTCACACTGTCGCCCACAAGGACGTCATTTTGATGGTCCACTACAGGGAAGTCTTCTTCACTGTCCACCACAGGGATGTCCTTCCCACTGTACACCACAGGGACATCCTCCTGTGCACAACAGGGATGTTCTTAGAACTGTCCACCCCAGAGATGTCCTCTGCACTCACCACTACTAGGACATCATTCTCACTGTCCAAAAAAAGAGACATTCTCTTGTGTACCAAAGGAATGTTGTCTTTACTGTCCACAAGGCCATCATCTTCACTGTCCACCACAGTGAAATACTCTCAACTCTCCAACACAGGGACATCCTCCCAAATGTCCACAACAGAGATGTCCTCCCAACTATCAAACACAGTAAAGTCCTTCACACGGTAAACAACAGGGACATTCTCCCCATCTGTGCACAGCAGGAATGTCCTAACCACTGTCCACTACAGGACGGTCCTCCCTACTGTCCACCAGAGGGACATCCTTCCCACTGTCCACCACAAGGCTGTCTTTCCAAATGTCCACAACAGGGACGTCCTTACCAATGTCCACCACAGGGACCTTCTCACTGTTCACCACAGTGAGGTTCTATCTACTGTCCACCACAAAGAATGTCCTTACTACTGTCCACACCAGAAACATCCTCCCAACTGTCCACAACAGGGATGTCCTTCCCACTGTCCACCACAGAAACATCCTCCCTGCTGTCCACCACAGGGATGTCCTTCCCACTGTCCACCTAAGTGACGTCCTCCCCTCTGTCTTCCACAAAAACTTTCCTCCCACTGTCCACCACAGGGAGGTCTTCCCAAATGTCCACCAGAGGAACATCCTTCCCACTGTTCACCACAAGGATCTCCTTTCCGATATCCACAACAGGGATGTCCTTTCCACTGTCCACAACATAAATGTCCTTCCCACCGTCCACCCCAGGGACATTTTTCCACTGTCCACCAAAGAGAGGTCCTCTCTACTGTCCACCAAAGTGATGTCCTTTCCACTGTCCAGTTAAGGGATGTCCTCACCACTGTACACAACAGGGATGTTCTTTCTAATGTCCACTACAGGGATGTCCTCCCCACTGTTCACCAGAGGAATGTACTACACACTGCCCACCACATAAAGATCCTCCCTGCTGTCCACCACAGGGACATCCTCCAAACTGTCCAAAACAGGGATGTTCTTTCCACTGTCTACTACAGGGACCTCCATACCACTGTATACCACAGGAATGTACTACCCACAGTCCACCACAGGGACATCCTAACCACTGTCTACCACAGGGTGGTCCTCCCCACTCTCCACCACAGGCAGGTCCTCTCCTCTGTCCACAACAGGGACGTCCTTTCAACTGTACACCACAGGGGTGTCCTCCCCACTGCCCACAACAGGGATGTCCTTCCCACTGTCCTTCACAGGGACATCCTACCCACTTTCTACCACAGGGATGTCATTCCCACTGTCCACCAAAGGGTCGTCCTTCCCACTATTCACAAAAGGTACATCCTTTCAACTGTCCACCACAGGGACATCCTTCTCTCTTTTCACCACAGGGACATCCTCCCACTGTCCAAAAATGGTACGTCCTCTCCACTGCCCACCAAAAGGACGTCCTTCATACAGTCCAGCACAGAGAGGTCCTCCCTGTTGTCAACCAAAGTGACTTTTTCCCACTGTCCACTTCAGTGACATCCTTTCCTCTTTCCACCACAGGGACGTCCTTCCCACTGTCCACCACAGGGAGGTCCTCCTCACTGTCCACCAGAGGGACATCTTTCCATCTCTTCACCACAATGAGGTCCTTCCCAATGTCCACAACAGGGATGTCTTTCCCCCTGTCCACAACATAAATGTCCTTCCCACTGTCCACAACAGGGACCTCCATCCCACTGTCCACAACAGGGAGGTCCTCTCTACTTTCCACCAAAGAAATGTTTTTTCCACTTTCCACCATTGTGATATCCTCGCCCATTTCCACAACAGGGATGTCCTTCCCACTGTCCACCACAGAAAGTTTCTCCCTGCTGTCCACCACAGGAATATCTTTCCCACTGTCCACCACAGAAACCTCATCTTCACTGTCCAAAACATTGACATCCTCCCCACTTATTACAACAGGGACATCCTCACCAATGTCCAACACAGGGGTGTTATTCCAACTGTTCACCACAGGGACATTCTCCCCATTGTGCACAACAGGGACATCCTCACTACTGTGCACCACAAGGGCATCTTCCAGTAAACATCAACGATGTTGTCACCACTGTCCACCCCAGCGATGTCCTCTGCACTTTCCACGACATAGATATCCTTTCCAAGGTCCACCAAAGTTAAGTTCTCCTGTGCAACACAGATATGTCCTTACCCCTGTCCACCACAAGGACATCCTACCCACTGTCCACCCAAGTGACGTCCTTCCCACTGTCCACCACAGGGATGTCCTCCCCAGTCTCCACCACAGAGACGTCCTTCCCACTATCCACCACATGGACATCCTCACCACTGTCCAAACAGGGACATCCTCACCACTGTCTACCACAGGGACATCCTTCCCACTGTCCACCAAAGTAACATCCTTCCCACTGTCCACCACAGGGACATCCTCCAAATTGTCCACAACAGGGACATCCTTCGCACAGGCCACCATAGGTACACGCTTCTCACTTTCCACAACAGGGAATGTTTGACACTGTCCTCCACAGTGACATCCTTTCCTCTGTCCACCACAATGATGTCCTTCCCACTGTCCAAAATATGGAGGTCCTCTCCACTGTCCACCACAGGGAAGTCCTTTCAACTGTCCACCAAAGGGACATCCTCCCCACTGTCTACAACATGGACGTCCTTTCCACTGTCCACCACAAGGATGACTTCCCCACTGTCCACCACAGGGACATCCTACCCTCTGTCCAGCACAGGGAGGTCCTCCCCACTCTCCACCATAGACAGGTCTTCTCCACAGTTTTCCACATGGATATCATTCCAACTGCCCACCACAGCGACATCCTCCCCACTGTCCACAACAGGGACATTCTCCCACTGACCAAAAAGGAATGTCCACCCCACTTTCCACCACAAGGACATCCTTCATACAGTCCACCACTGAGAGCTCCTCCCTGCTGTCCACCAAGGAGACGTTCTTCCTAATCTCCACCACAAAAACATGCTCCCCACAGTCCAACAGCTTGATTTCCTTCCCACTGCCCACAACAGGGACGTCCTCCCCAATATTTACCACAGGGATATCCCTTCCACTGTCCACCACAGGGATAATTTCTCCACAGTTCACAACAGGTACATTCTTCTCACCATCCACCACAGAGACATCCACCACACTGGACACCACAGGGATGTTTTCCCCACTCTCCACCACAGGATCATCCTCCTGTATACCACAAAGGTGTCCTTACCACTGTCCACCACAGGGGAGTCCTCAACAATATCCAGCACAGTGACATTCTTCCCACTGTTAACCAAAAGGACATACTCCCCACTGTGCACCACAGGAACATCCTACTGTGCACAACAGGGTCATCCTCACCACTGTGCACCACAGGGACATTCTTTCCACTGTCCACCAGAGGGATGTCCTACCAACTGTCAAACACACTAATGTCCTTCCCACTGTAAACCACAGTGACATCTTCCCAACTGTGCACCACAAGGACATCCTCCTGTGCACAACAGGAATGACCTCACCAATGTCCATCACAGAGATGTGCTCCGCACTCAACAACATACTGTAATCCTTCCCACTATCCACCCGGAGGCAACAGAAACATCCGTCCCACGGTCCACCAACAAAAACTCCTCTACACAGTCCATCAAAGGTATGTCATTCCCACTGTCCAACACATGGACAACCTTCCCACTGTCCACCAAAATGACATCCTTTCTACTGTCCACCACAGGGGCATCCTTCCTACTGTCCACCAAAGGACAGCCTTTCCACTGTCTACCACAGAGAGGTCCTCTCCACTGTCCCCAGAGTGATGTCCTTTCTACTGTCCACAACCGTGTTGTCCTCACCAATGTCCACCACAGTAACGTCCTTCCTACTGTTCAAAACAGGAACATCCTCCCCACTGTGCACCACAGAAAGATCCTCGTGTGCACAACAGAGACATCTTCACCACTGTGCACCACAGGGACATTCTTTATTGAACAACAAATACATCGATCCCACTGTCCACCACCAAAATGTCCTCCACACAGTCCATCAAAGGTATGGCATTCCCACTATCCTCCACATGGAAAGCCTTCCCACTGTCCACCAAAATGACATCCTTTCCACTGTCCACGACAGGGACATCCTTCCCACTGTAAACCACAAGGACGTCCTCCCCTCTGTCCACCACAGGGACGTCCTACCCACTATTCACTAGAGAAAGGTTTTCCTCACTGTCCACTATAGAGACATATTTCTGTGTACCACAAGGACATTCTTAACACTGTCTACCACAGGGTCTTTTTCACCAATATCCACCACAGTGTGGTCCTATCCACTGTCCACCACAGGGACGTCCTCAACACTGTCCACAACAAGGACATCTTCCCAACTGTCCACCACAGAGACATAATCCCCACTGCCCACCACAGGGACATCCTTCCTATTGTCCACACCAGGAACATCTTTCCCAGTTTTCAAAAGGAACATTCTTCCTACTGTCCAATACAGGGAGTGTTCATCCAACTGTCCACAAGAGAGACATCCTTTCCACTCTCCACCACAAGGATGTTCCACACATTTTCCACCACATGGATGTCTCTCACACTATCCACCAAAGAAATGTCCTTCCCACTCTTTAAAACAGGGATTTCCTCCAAACAGTCCACCACAGGAACATCCTCCCCACAGTCCACCACTGGGACATCCCTCCCACTGTCCACCAAAGTGATGTCTTCCCCACAGTCCACCGCAGCAGGTACATCCTTCTCACTGTCCACCAATGGGACATCCTGTCCTCTGTCCACCACAGGGATGTCCTCCCCACTGTCTACCACAAGGACATTCTTCCTAATGTCCATCAAAGTGATATTCTATCCACTGTCCACCACAGGGATGTTCTTCCCACTGTCCACAACAGAAACGTCCTTCCCACTGTCCACCACAGGGACGTCCTACCCACTTTTTATGAGAGGGAAGTTTTCCTCAATGTACACTTCAGGGACATACTCTTGTGTACCACAAAGACATCCTTAACACTGTCCACCACAGGGTCATCCTCACCAATGTTCACCACAGTGTGGTCCTCCCCACTGTTCAAAACAGAAATGTCCTCCCCACTGTCCACCACAAGGACGTCCTCCTCAATGTCCACCACAGAGAATCCTCCCAACTGTCCACCACAGAGATATCATCTCCACTGTCCACCACAAGGATGTCCTGCCTACTGTCCACCAAAGTGACATCCTTCCCACTGTCCACAAAAGGGACATCCTTCCCACTGTCCATGACAGAAAGTGTCCATCCAACTGTCCACAAGAGGGACATCCTTTCCACTGTCCACCACAGGGATGTCCCCCACACTGTCCACCAAAAAAGTCCTTCCCAATGTTCAACACAGGGATGTTCTCCAAACAGTCCACCACAGGGACATCTTCCCCACTGTCCACCACTGTGACATCCCTCACACTGTCTACCACAGTGAGGTCTTCCCCACAGTCCACCGCAGTTACATTCTTCCTACCATCCACCATAGAGATGTCCACCCCTGTGGCCACCACAGGGACATCATTCCCACTGTCCACCACAAGGATGTCCTCCCCATTGTCCATTGGGTACAACAGGGAGGTCGTACCCACTGTTCACCAGAAAGAGGTTTTCCTCACTGTTCACTTCAGGGACTTACTCCTGTGTACCACATTAACATCCTTAACACTGTCTACCACAGTGTGGTCCTTACACTGTCCACCACAGAAACATTCTCCTCACTGTCCACCAGAAGGATGTCCTCCTCAAG
Organism: Arvicanthis niloticus; assembly: GCF_011762505.2. Taxonomy (NCBI): domain Eukaryota; kingdom Metazoa; phylum Chordata; class Mammalia; order Rodentia; family Muridae; genus Arvicanthis; species Arvicanthis niloticus. The sequence continues at coordinate 238,105 of NC_047670.1, forward strand.
TCCACCACAGGGACATCCTCCCAACTGTCCACCACAGAGACATCATCCCCACTGTCCACCACAGGAACATCCTTACAAATGTCCATCACAGGGACATACTTCCCACTGTCCACCAAAGAAATGTCCTTCCCACTGTCCACCACAGGGTTGTCCTCCAACAGTCCACCAAATTGACATACTCCCCAAAGTCCACCACTGGGACATCCCTTCCCCTGAACACCACAGTGATGTTTTCCCCACAGTCCACCGAGTTACATTTTTCCAACCATCCACCACAGAAACGTCCACCCCACTGGCCACCACAAGGATGTTTTCCCCACTGAACACCACAAGTTCATACTAACTTTCCTTCAAACCCTCCACAAAGAAATGTCTTCCCCACTTTGAAACAGGGACATCCTCTCCACAGTCCACCACAGAAATGTACTAACCACTGTCAACCACAGGGAGGTAATTCCTATTGTCAACCACAGGGACTTCCTCACCACTGTCCATGACAGGGATGTTCTTCCCACTGTCCACAACAGAAACGTCCTTCCCACTGTCCACCACAGGGACGTCCTACACACTGTTTTTCACAGGGAGGTCCTCTCCACTGTCCACCACAAGGACGTCCTCCCCACTGTACACCTCAGGGATTTCCTTCCCACTGTCCAAAAAAGGGATATCTTCCCCACTGTCGACCAAAGAAACATCCTTTCCAGAATTCACCACTTGTACATCCTCCCCATTGTGCACCACAGGGACAACCTCCCATGCACAACACTGATGGTCTTACCACTGTGCTCCACAGGTACATCCTTCTGTGGACACCAGGAAAGTTCTCAACACTGTCCACACCAGAGATGTTCTTCACACTCTCCACTTCATGGACATCCTTCATATGGTACACCAAAGGGATGTTCTCTTGTGCACCACAAAAACGTCCTCACCACTGTCCACCACAGGGAACTCCTCCCCACTGTCCACCAAAGGTACATTCTTCCCACTGTCCAACAGAGGGATGTCCTTGCCCTGTCCACCACAAGTAGATCATCCCCAACATCCACCACAGGGATGTCCTTCCCACTGTCCAAAATATTAACATCCTTCCCACTATGCACCACAGAAATATCCTTCCCACTATCCCCATAGGGCAGGTGCTCTCCACTATCCACCACAGGGACATCCTTCCCACTTTACACCACATCAACATCTTCCACAGTGTCCACCACAGGGACATTCTAGCTTATGTCCAACACAGGGATGTAGTCCTCACTGTCCCTGTCCACCACAGCAACATCCTTGCCTCTGTTCACCACCAGGTGGTCCTCTTCATTATACACCACAGAAACTTCTCCCCCTCACAGTCCACCACAGGAATGTCCTCCCCACACTCAACCAAAAGGATGTCCTCCCCACTGTCCACCATGTGGACATCCTTCCCATTGTCTACCAAATTGACATCCTTCCTACTGTCAACTACAGAGACATCTTCCCTACTGTCCACCACAGAGACATCCTCACCACTATTCACCAAATGGATGTCCTTTACACTGTCCAACAAGGGGATGTCCTTCCCAGTGTAAAGGACATGGACTGTCCTTCCAAAAGTCTACCACAGAAACATCCATCCCACTGTCCACCACAGTGATGTCTTCCCCACTGTTCAGCACAGGGACGTCCTCCCAACTGTCCACCACAGGGACATTTTTCCTAATGTCCACCACAGGGACATCCTTCCCACTGGCCACCAAATGGATGTCATTCCCACTGTCCATGACAGAAAGTATCCATCCAACTTTCCACAACAGGGACATTCTTCCCACTGTCCACCACAGGGATGTCTTCCCCGCAATCCACCACAGGTACATTTTCAAACCATCCACTGCAGAGACGTCCACCCCACTGACCACCAGAGAAATGTTTTCCCCACTGAACACCACAGGGACATCCTCCTGTGTACCAGAAGGATGTCTTTACCACTCTGCACCACAGGGTTATCCTCACCAATGTCCAGCACAAAGACGTCCTTACCACTGTTCACAACAGTGATATCCTTTCCAATGTGCACCAAAGGGATATTCTCCAGTGCACAACAGGTATGTCTTCACCACTGTGCACCACATGGATATCCTCCAGTGCCCAAGAAAAATGTCCTTCCCACTGTCCACTACAAAAACGTCCTCCCCAGTGTCCACCAAAAGGACATCCTTCCCACTGTCTACCAAAGAAACATTCTTCCCACCATCTGCCACTGGGAATTCCTTTCCACTGTCCACCACATGAAGGTCCTGTCCACTGTTGACCACAGCAATGTCCTTTCAACTGTCAACCATGGAAACATCCTCATCATGGTCCACAACATGGATATCTTTCCCACTGTCCACCACAGGGACGTCCTACCCACTGTCTTGCACAGGGAGTTTCTCCCCACTGTCCACAACAGGAACGTCCTTTCTACTGTCCACCAAATGGATGTCCTTCCCACAGTAAACCACAGAGACGTTCTCCAAAATGTGCACCACAGGGACATCCTCCCCACTGTCCACCACAGAAACGTCCTTCCAACTGTCCACCACAGGGACATCCTTCCCACTGTCCTCCAAAGGGAGTTCCTCACAACTGTGCACCACAGGGACAACCTCCCCACTGTCCACCACAAGGATATTCTTCCCACCATCCACAACAGGGACGTCCTTCCCACTGTTCACCACAAGGACATTATCACCATTGTACACCACAGTGACATCCATCTGTGCACACCAGGGATGTCCTCACCACTGTGGACAAAAGGGACATCCTTTCCACTGTCCACAACAGGGACATCATTCCCACTGTTGACAACACAGAGGTCCTTCCCACTGTCCACCACAGGAACATCCATTCCACTGTCCACCTAAGAAACATCTTTTCCACTGTCAACCACAGGGACATTCTCAAAACTGTTCACCACAGAGACATCCTCACCACAGACCACCACAAGGAACTCCTTCCCACTATCCACCACAGAAATCTCCTTCCTCCTGTTCACCACAATGACGTCCTTCACACAGTCCAGCACAAGGAACTCCTCTCCACTGTCCACAACAGAGACGTCCTCCCCACTGTCCATCAGAGGGAGGTTCTCCCCACTGTCTACCAAAGGGTCGTCCTCCCCACGTTCCACCAAAGGGACTTCCTTTTCACTGTCCACAAGAGGGACGGTATCCCAAATGTAAACTACAGGGACATCCTTCCAATGTCCACCACACCTACTCAGTATACATCACAGCAACATCCTCCCAACTGTCCACCACAATGATGTCCTAACCACTGTCCACCACTGGGACTTACTTCCCATTGTCCACCACACGAAGGTCCTCTCCACTCTCGACCACAGGGATGTCCTTTCCACTGTCCACAACAGGGACGTCCTTTTAACTGTCCACCAAAGTGACATCCTTCCCACTATCCACCACAGGGACGTCCTCCCAACTGTCCACCACAGGGACATCCTCCCCAGTGTCAAGCACAGGGACGTCCTTCCCACTGTCCTCCACAGTGATGTTCTAAGCACTGTCCACCACTGGGACATCCTTACCACTGTCCAGCTCAGGAAGGTCCTCTCGACTGTCGACCACAGGGATGTCCTTTCCACTGTCCAACACAGAGACGTCCTCCACACACTCCATCACAGGGAGGTCCTCCCCACATTCCAAAATAGTTACGTCCTCCCCACAGTCCACCAAAGGGACGTGTTCCCCACTTTCCACCAAAGGGACTTCCTTTTCACTGTCCACCACAAGGAGGTCCTCTCCAATGTCCACCACTGTGACATCCTTTCTACTATCCACCACAGAGACATCTTTCCCACTGTCCACCACAGGAAGGTCCTCTTCACTGTTCACCACAGGGATGACCTTTATACTGTCCAACACAGAAACATCTCACCACTGTCTACCACAGAGACGTCTTTCCCACTGTCCTCCAAAGAGAGATCCTTCTTGCTCTCCACAACTGAGACGTCTTTCCCAAATTCTACAAATGAAACATTCTCCCCACTGTCCAAAAAGGGGACATCCTTCCCACTGTCCAACACAGAGAGTTCTTACCCACTGTCTACTACAGGAGGGTCCTCCCCATTGTCAACCACAGAAACATGCTCTCCACTGTCCACCAAAGGGAAGTCCTTCCCACTGTCCACCAAAGGGACATCCTAACCACTGTCCACCACAGGGACGTCCTCAACACTGTCTACCACAGGGATGTACTTTCCAATGTCCACCATAGGGACGTCCTTTTGACGGTCCACCAAAGTGGACTTCCCACTATCCACCACAAGGACCTCCTTCCTATACTTTAACAAAGGAACATCCTCCCCACTGTCTACCACAGGGACGTCCTTCCCACTGTCCATAACAGGGATGTCCTAACTACTCTCCACCACAATGACATCCTTCCCATTAGCCACCACAGGGAGGTCCTCTCCACTGTACTCCACAGGGACATCCTTCCCATTATCCACTACTGGAACTTCCTTCCGACTGTCCACCAGAGAGAGGTCCTCTCCACTGTCCACCACAGTGACATCCTTTCAACTGTCCACCACAGAAACGTCCTCATCACTGAACAAAAGAGGGATATCTTTCCCACTGCCCACCACAGGGACTTCCTCCCCACTGTCCACCGCAGGAAGGTCCTTCCCTCTGTCCACCACAAGGATATACTACTTACTGCTTACCAAATGGAGGTCTTTCCCACCTTCCACCACAGGGATATCCTCCCCACTGACCACCACAGGTACCTCCTTTATTCTGTCCACAAAGGGACGTCCTTCCCACAATCCACCATAGAGACATCCTTCCAACTGAACACCACAGGGACATCTTCCCCACTGTCCACCACAGGGATGTTCTTCCCACTTCCCAAAACAGGGATGTCCTCTTAACTGTCCACAATAAAACTGTCCTCTCCAATGTCCACCACAGGGATGTACTCCCCACTGTCCGCCACAGGGTTGTCCTCACCAATATTCACCAAAGGGATGGACTTCCAACTGTCCACAATTGGGATGTTCACCCAACTTTAAACCAGAGTGACATCCTCCCCACTGTCCACCAAAAGGACATCCTACCCACTGTCCTGAACAGGGATGTCCTAACTACTATCTACCACAGGAACATCCTTCCCACTGTCTACCACAGTGATGTCTTTTCAAATGTCCACCACAGAAACATCTTCATCACTGTCCACCAGAGAGAGATCTTTCCCTTTGTCCACCACAGTGACTTCCTCCCCACTGTCCACCACAGGTATGTCCTTCCCGATGTCAACCATATGGATGTCCTACCCAATGTCTACCACAGTGAGGTCTTCCCACCTTCCACCACAGGGATGTCCTCCCCACTGTCCACCACAGGGATGTCCTTTCTACTGTCCTCCAAAGGGACATCCTTCCCACAGTCCACCACAGGGACATCCTCCCAACTGAACACCACACTGACATCCTTTCCACTGTCCCCCACAGGGACATCTTTCCCACTGTGCACCACAGGGACATCCTCCTGTGCAAAACAGGGAAATCTTTACCTCTGTATACCACAGGAACATTCTCCTGTGCACACCAGGGACGTCCTCACCACTGTCCACCCCAAGATATCCTCCGCACTCTCCAGTACAGGGACATACTTCCCATGGTCCACCAAATGGACATTCTCCTGTGCACCACAAAACGTCATCACCACTATCCACAACAGGGACATCTTCACTACTGTCCACCACCGGGATGCCTTCCCACTGTCCACCACAGAAACATCCTCTCCACTGTCCACCACAGGGAGTTCCTCTCCACTGTCCACAATAGTGTCATAATTACCAGTGTCCAGCACTGTGACATTCTTTCCATTGTTCACCACAGGGACATCCTCACCACTGTGCACCAGAGGGACATCCTCCTGTGCACAAGAGGGAAGCCTTCACCACTGTGTACCACAGGGACATCCTCCTGTACACAACAGGGACATCCTAACCACTGTACACTACAGGGACATCCTTTCCACTGTCCACAACATGAACGTCCTCCACACTGTTCACCACAGAAAAGTCCTCCCCGCTGTCCACCTCAGGGATGTCCTTCCAACTGTTTAGTACAGGGACGTCCTTTTCACTGTCCACAATAGGGACGTCCTTTTGAATGTCCACCAAAGGGATGTATTTCCCAATGTCCACCAGAGGAACCTCCTTCCCCTTGTCCACCAGAGTGAGTACCTCCCCAATGTCCACAATACCAATGTCCTACCCACTGTCTACCAAAGAAATATCCTCCCCACTGTCCAACACAGGGATGTCCTCGCAATGTGCAGAAGAGGGAGGTCCTCCTCACTGTCCACCACAGGGATGCCCTCACCACTCATCAACAAAATGACATATTTTCCATTGTCCACAAGAGGGATATTCTCTCAACTGTCGACCACAGGGATATCCTCCCAACTGTCCACTAAAGTGACATCCTACCCACTGGCCTAAATAGGGACATCCTAACTATTGTCCACCACAGTGACCTCCTTCCTACTGTCCACCACAAGGAGGTCCTCTCCACTGATCATCACACCAATGTCCTCCCCACTGTCCGCCACTGGGGCCTCCTTCCCACTGTCCACCACAGGAAGGTCCACTCCAGTGTCCACCACAGTGATGTCTTTTCAAATTTCCACCACAGAAACTTCCTCATTACTGTCCACCAGAGGGATATCTTTCCCTCTGTCCACCACAGAGACTTCCTCCCCACTGTCCTCCACAGAGATGTCCTACCCACTGTCTACCACAGGGAGGTCTTCCTCACCTTCCAGCACAGGAATATCCTCCCCATTGTCCACCACAGGGACACCCTCCCAACTGAACACCACACTGACATCTTTTCTACTGTCCACCACGGGGACATCCTTCCCACTGTGCACCACAGGGACAGCCTCCTGTGCAAAACAGGAAAATCCTTATCTCTGTGCACCACAGCAATATCCTCCTGTGCGCACCAGGGACGTCCTCACCACTGTCCACCCCAGAGATGTCCTATGCACTCTCACCTACAGGCACATACTTTCCACGGTCCACCAAATGGATGTTCTCCTGTGCACCACAGAAATGTCCTCACAACTGTCCACAACAGGGACATCGTCACTACTGTCCACCACAGAGACGTCCTTCCCACTGTCCACCACAGAAACATCCTCTCCACTGTCCACCACAGGGAGTTCCTCTCCACTCTCCACAATAGTGTCATCCTTACCAATGTCCAGCACTGTGATGTTCTTTCCACTGTTCACCACAGGGACATCCTCCCCACTGTGCACCAGAAGGACATCCTCCTGTGTACAACAGGGATGTCCTCACCTCTGTACCACAGGGATATCCTCCTATACACAACAGGGACGTCCTCACCACTGTGCACTACAGGGACATCCTTCTCACTGTCCACCACAGGGACGTCCTTCTCACTGTCCACTACAGGGACTTCTTTTCCATTGTCGAATGAAGGGACATCCTTCACTCTGTCCACCACAAGAACATCTGCCAAACTCTCCACCACAAGGATATCCTCCCCACTATCCACCAAAGAAATGTCCTTCCCACTGTCCAAAACTGGGATGTCCTAACCACTGTCCACTACAGTGACGTCCTTCCCACTGTCCACCACAGGGAGGTTCTCTCCACTGTCCACCACAGGGACGTCCTCCCCACTGCTCACCATTGTAACTTTGTTTCTACTCTCCACCATAGGAAAGTCCTCTCCAGTGTCGACCACAGTGACGTCCTTTCAACTGTGCACCACAGAAACATTCTCATCACTGTTCACCAGAGGGATATCTCTCCCACTGTCCACCATAAAGATTTCCTCCTCGCTGTCCACCACAGGAATATCCTTCCCACTGTCAAACACAGGGATGTCCTACCCACTGTCTACCACAGGGAGGTTTTCACTATCTTCCACTACAGAGATGTCCTCCCCACTGTCCACCACAGGGACATCCTTTCAATAGTACACCAAATGGAAATCCTTCCCACTGTCCACCACAGGGACGACTTCCCCACTGAACACCACAGGGACATTATCCCCACTGTGCATCAAAGGGACAACCTCCTGTGCACAACCAGGATGTCTTCCCCATTGTCTTCCACAGCAACATCCTCCTGTGCACAACAGAGATGTCCTCACCACTGTGCACTACTGGAACATTCTTCCCACTGTCCACCACAGGAACATTCTTCCCACTGTCTACGGAAGAGATCTCTTCCCCGCTGTCCAGCGCAGGAATGTCCTTCCCTCTGTCCACCACAGGGAGGTCCTCTCCACTGTGCACCACTGTGACATCTTTTCCACTGTCCACCACATAGACATCTTTCCCACTGTCCTTCACAGGAAGATCCTCTCCACTGTCCACCACAGGGATGTCCTTTTTTCTGTCCAGCACAGAAATATCTCACCACTGTCCACTACAGGGACATCTGTCCCACTGTTCTCCATAGAGAGTTGCTCTTTGCTCTCCAACACAGGTACGTCCTTCCCACAGTCTATCACAGAAATGTCCTCCCCACTGTCCAAAAATGGGATGTCCTCCCACTGTCAACTGCAGAGAATTCCTACCCACTGTCTACCACAGGGATGTGCTCCCCACTGTCCACCACAGAAACATCCTATCTACTCTAACTAGAGCACATCCTTCCCACTGTCCACCAAAGTGACATCATTCCCACTGTTTACCACAGGGACATCCTCACAACTGTGCACCACAGGGACATCCTCCTCACTGTCTATCACAGGGACCTCCTTCCCATTGTCCAACAAAGGGATGTTCTTCCCTTTGTCCATCACAGGGACATCCTTCACACTGTCCACAACAGGGACGTTCTAACCACTGTCCAACACAGAAGGTCCTCCCCACAGTACACACAAGGGATATCCTTTCCACTGTCCACCAAAGGGACATCCTTCCCATAGTCAACCACTGGGAAGTCCTCCAAACTTTCCAAGCACAGGGACATCCTCTCCACTGTCCACCACAGGGACGTCCTGCCCAGTGTCCACCACAAGGACATTTTTCTAATGGTCCACAACAGGGACGTCCTTCCCACTGTCCATCAGAGGGAGTTCCTCTCCACTGTACACCACGAGGATGTCCTTTCCACTGTCCACCAAAGGGACAATCTACCCTCTGTCCTCCACAGGGACATCCTCACCACTGTCTACCAAAGGGACATACTTCCCACTGTCTGCAAAAGGGTCGTTTTCCCACTATCAACAATATTGACATCCTCCCCACTGTCTACCACAGGGTCGTCCTCACCAATGTCCAGCAGAGTGATGTCCTTCCTACTGTTCACCACATGGACATCCTCCCCACTGGGAACTACAGGGACATCCTTCTGTGTACAACAAGGACATACTCACCACTGTGGGTTACACGGACATCCTTTCCACTGTCCACAATAGAAACATGCTTCCCACTGTCCACCACAGAGAGGTCCTTCCCACTGTCCACCACAGGGATGTCCTTTCTACTGTCCACCAAAGGGACGTCCCTCCCACTCTCAGCCACAAGGATGTACTCCAAACTGTCCACAGCAGGGACATCCTCCCCACTCTCCACCACAGTGACATCCTTCCCACTGTCTACCACAGTGACATTTTCCCAACTGTCCACAACAGGGACTTACCTCCCACTCTTCACCACAGGGATTTCCTCCCTGCTCTCCATCACAGTGACATTCTTCCCAGTGTTCACCAGAAGGAGTTCCTCCTGAGTGTCCCCCACGAGGACATCCTCCCCACTGTCCACCACTGGAAGGTCCTCTCTACTGTCCACCACAGGGACGTACTTTTTACTGTTCACCACTGAATCATCTCACCACAGGTACGTCTTTCCCACTGTACTTCAAAGAGAGATCCTCCTCGCTCTCCACCACAGGGACATTCTTCCCACAGTCTACTACAGAAACATCTTCCCCACTGTCCAAATAAGGGACATCGTTCCCACTGTCCACCACAGGGACTTTCTACCCACAGTTTACCACAGAAAGGTCCTCCACACTGTCCACAATAGAAACATCCTACCCACTGTTTACCAAAGTGATGTCATATCTACTGCCCACCAAAGGGGTGTCCTAACCACTGTCCACCACAGTGACATCCTTCCCACTGTCTACCACTGAGACTGCCCACTGTCCACCACAGGGACGTTCTTTCCACTGTCCACCATAGAAACAACCTCATCACTGTCTATCACAGGGATATCTTTCCCACTGTCCACCACAGAGACTTCTTCCAAAATGTCCACCAAAGTTACGTTTTTCCCACTGAACACAACATGAAGGTATTCCCCTCCGTCCAACTCAGGGAAGTCCTCCCCACTGTCCACCACAGGGACATCCTTTCCACTGTCCAACAACAGGACGTCCTTCCCAATATTCACCACAGGGATGTACTCTCCACTGTCCACCACAGGGAGGCCCACCCTACTGTCCACCACAGGGACTTCCTTCCCACTGTCCATGACAGGGAGGCCCTTCCCACTGTCCATCACAGTGATGTTCTCCCCACAGTTCACCCCAAAACATCTTTCCCACTGTCCACCAAAGGAAGGTCCTATCCACTGTCTAACAAAAGGACGTCCATTTTACTGTGCACCACAGAAACATCTAACCACTGTCCACCGACACGATGTCTTTCCCACTGCCCTCCAAAGAGAGATCCTCTTCTCTCTTCCACAGGGACATTCTTCCCACAGTCTACCACAGAAACATCCTTCCCACTGTCCAAAAAGGGGACGTCCTCCCCACTCTCCACCTCAGGGAGCTTCTAAGAACTGTTTTCCAAAGGGAGTTCCTCTCCACTGTCCTCCACAGAAACATCCTAGCCACTGTACACAAAAAGGACGTCCTTCCCACTGTCCACCAAAGGGACTTCAAAACCACTGTCCACCACAGTGACATCCTTCCCACTATACACCACTGGGAATTTCTTCCCACTGTCCACTCCACGAAGGTCCTATCCACTGTTGACCACAGTGACATTCTCTCCATTGTCCACCACAGAGACTTCTTCCCCTCTGTCCACAACAGGGACGTTTTTTCCACTGTACACAACAGGGAAATCCTCCCAACTGTACACCACAGGGAGGTCTTCACCTCCTTCCACCACAGGGATGTCCTCCCCACTGTCCACCACAGGGATGTCCTTTTCTCTGTCCAACAATGAGATGTCCTTCCCAATGTCCACCACAGGGACATACTCTCCACTGTCCACCACAGGGAGGTTCAACCTACTGTCCAACACAGGGACTTCCTTCCCACTGCCTACCACATGGATGCCATTCCCACTGTTCAAATAGTGACATCCTCCCCACTGTCCACAACAGGGACATCCTTCCCACTGTCAACCACAGAGATGTCATTTCCACTCTCCACCACAGGGATGTCCTTTCCACTGTCCACCAAAGGGATGTCCTTCCCACTGTCAACCACAGGGATGCCCTTCCAATGGTCCACCAAAGTTATGTCCTTCCCACTGTCCACCAAAGAGACATCCTCCCAACTGTCCACAACCCACAAAAGAGACATCCTTCTAACTATTCACAACAGGGATGTCCTCCACACTCTATACCACAAGGATGTTCTCCCCCACAGTCCATCAGAGAAAGTTCCTCTCCACTATCCATTTCAGGGATATCTTTACCTCTATCCACCACAGGGTCGTCCTCACCAATGTCCAGCACAGTGACATCCTCCCCACTATGCTCCACAGGGACATCCTTCTGTGTACAACAGGGATGTCCTCACCACTGTGGACCACAGGGACATCCTTTCCACTGTCCACAACAGGGACGTCCTTCCCAATGTCCCCCACAGTGATGTCATTCCCACTGATCACAACAGAAACATCCTCCCTACTGTTCACCACAGGAATGTCCACTCCACTGTCGACCACAGAGACGTATTTCCCATGGTCCACCAAAGGGAGTTCCTCCCCACTGTCCATCACGAGGATGTCCTTTCCACTATCCACCAAAGGGAAGTCCTTCCCACTGTTCACCAAAAAAACCGATCTACCCATTGTCCACCACAGGGACATCCTCCACACTGTCCACCACAGGGACATCCGCCTCACTGTCCACCAGAGGGAGGGCCTCACCACTCTCCACCAAAGGGACATTCTCCCCACTGTCCACCAAACGGATGTCCTTCCCAGTGTTCACCACAGAGACATCCTCCTGTGCAAAACAGGGACATCCTTATTGCTGTACACCAAAGGAACATCCTCCTGTGCACACCAGGGACGACCTAACCACTGTCCACCCCAGAGATGTCCTATGCACTCTCCACTATAGGGACATACTTCCCACAGTCCACTAAAGGGATGTTCTTCTGTGCACCACAGAAATTTCCTAACACTGTACACAACAGGGGCATCATCACTACTGTCCACCACAGGGACGTCCTCCTCACTGTCCACCACAGGGATTTCTTTACCCACTGTGCACCACAGGAATGTCCTCCTCATGGTTCATTACAGAGAAGTCCTCTCCACTGTCCACCTCAGTTACGTCCACCCCTCTATACAAAAAAGGGACATCTTTTCTACAGTCCATCACAGGGAGGTCCTTTACACTGTCCAACACAGGGATGTCCTTTCGCTTGTCCACCACAGAAATGTCCTCCCCAGTGTCCACAATAGGTACGTCCTTCCCTGTCCACCACAGGGATGTACTTCCCAATGTCCACCAGAGAGACATACTTCCCACTATCCACCACAGGAATGTCCTTTCCACTGTCTACCAAAGGGACATCTTTCCCACTGTCCACCACAGGGATGTTGTTCCAACTGTCCACCACATGGATATCCTCCCCACTGTCCTTCACAGGGACGTTCTCAACACTGTTCACCACAGGGATGTCCTTCCCACTGTTCACCAAAGGGATGTCCTTCCCAGTATTCACCACAGGGATATACTCTAATCTGTCCACCACAGGAACATCTTCCAAAATATCCACCACAGGGAAGTCCTTACCACTTTTCACAACAGGGACATTTTCACCACTGTCCACCACAGAGACATCCTTCCCACTGTCTACCACAGGGAGATCCTCTCCACTATCCACCACAGTGATAAATGTTCCACTGTCCACCACAGAGACGTCCTTCCCACTGTCCACCACAGGAAGGTCTTCTCCATTCTCCACCACAGTGACATCCTTTCAACTGTCCACCACAGAAACATCCTCATCACTGTCCACCAGAGGGATATCTTTCTGACTGTCCACAAGAGACTTCCTCCCAGCTGTCCACTACAGAGATGCCCTTCTCACTGTCCACCACAGGGATGTCCTACACACTGTCTACCACAGGCAGGTCTTCCCCACCTTTCACCACAGGAACATACTTTCTACTGTCCACCACAGGGACATCCTTTCCACTGTACACCAAATGGACATCCTTCCCGCTGTCCACCACAGGGAAGTTTACACCACTGTCCATCACAGGGACTTCCTACCCATTGTTCACCAGAGGTAGGTCCTCCTCACTGTCTACCACAGGTACATCCTACCCATCGTCGACAACAGGTATATCTCCCTCACTATCCAAAACAGGGATGTCCCCCCCCACTCTCCACCACAGAAATATCCTCTGCACTGTTCACCAGAGGGAATTTTTCCTCTGCACCACAGAAACATCCTTTCCATGGTTCACCACAAGGACATTCCCCCACTCTCCACCACAGTGAAATCCTCCCAAACTGTCCACCACAAAGACTTCCTCCTTCTGGCCACCACAGGGATGTCCTCATCGCTGTTAACCACAGGGAAATCCTCTCCACTGTCCACCACAGTGATGTCCTCTCTACTATCGACCACAGGGACGTCCTCCTGACTGTAAACCACAGAAAAGTTTTCTCCACTGTCCATCACAGAAAATTTCTCCATACTGTTTAGCACAGTGATGTTCTTCTCACTGTCACCATAGAAATGTCTTTCCCACTATCTACCACAGGAAAGTCCTTCACACTGTCCACCACAGAGACATCCTACACACTGTCCACCACAGGTATATCCTCACCACTGGTCACTACAGATATGTCCTCCTTAATGTCCAACACAGAAATGTCATACCCACTCTCCACCACAAAAATATACTCTCCACTGTCCACCACAGAGACATCCTTTTCACTGTCCACCACAGGAAGGTCCTCTCCACTGTCCAAAAAAGGGCTGTCCATTTTACTGTCCACCACAGAAACATCTAACCACTATCCACCACAGGGACATCTTTCCCACTGTCCTCCAAAGAGAGATCCTCCTCTCTCTCTTCCACAGGGACATTCTTCCCACAGTCTACTACAGAAACATCCTCCCCACTGTTCAAAAAAGGGACATCCTCCCCACTCTCCAACACAGGAACTTCCTCCACACTGTTTACCACAGGGAGGTCCTCTCCACTGTTCTCCACAGAAACGTCCTGTCCACTGTACATGAAAAGGACGTCCTTCCCACTGTCCACCACAGGGACTTCCTTCCCACTCTTCACCACAGGAAGGTCCTATCCACTGTAGACCACAGGGACTTTCTCTCCACTGTCCACCACAGGGACGTCCTTTCCACTGTCCACCAAATGGATGTCCTTCCCATTGTCCACCACAGGGCAGTCTACACCACTGTCTATCACAGGGACTTCCTACCCAGTGTTCACCAGAGGTAGGTCCTTCTCACTGTCCACCACAGTTCCATCCTACCCATGGTCCACAACAGGTATGTCCTCCTCACTATCCAAAACAAGGATGTCCTCCTCACTCTCCACCACAGGGATATCCTCTTCACTGTCCACCAGAGGAACTTTTTCCTCTGCACCACAGAAACTTCCTTTCCATGGTCCACCACAAAGACATCCCCCCACTCTTCACCACAGTGAAATCCTCCCAAACCGTCCACCACAAAGGTATGTCCTCCTTAATGTCCAACAGAGAATTGTCCTACCCACTCTCCCACCAAAATATATCCTCTCCACTGTCCACCAATGAGACATCCTTTCCACTGTCCACCACAGAAATGTCCTCCTCACTGTCCACAATCGAGAAGTCCTCCCCATTCTCCATCACAGAGAAGTTTTGCCACTGTTTACCACATAGGCATTTTTTGCAACATACATCACATAGATGTGCTCCCCACTGTCCACCACAGTTACATCCTTCCCAGGGTCCACAACAGCGATATCCTCTTCACTGTCTACCACAGAAATTTACTACCCATTGTACACCACAGGGATGTTCTCCCCACCGTCCATCACAAGTAATCTTCCTCATGGTCCATGAAAGGGACCTTCTCCTCACTGTCCACAAAAAGATGGCTTCCCCACTCTCTACTACAGAGAGGTCCTCCCCACTGTGCACAACAGAGGTGTCCTCCCCAATGTCTACCATAGAAACATCCTTCACACTGTCCACCACAGGGATGTCCCTCACCACTGTCCACCACAGGGATGTCCTCCCCACGGTCCACCATGGAGAATTCCTTCCCACTGTCCACCACAGGGAAGTCCTCACTGTCCACCATAAAGATGTCCTCCCCACTCTTCACCACAATGATGTCCTCATCACAGTACACCACAGGGATGTCCTCCCAACTGTCCACCACAAGGATGTCCTCTCCACTTTCCACCACAGGAATATCCTCCCAACTGTCCACAACAGGGATGTCCTTCTCACTGTCCACAAAAGAGTAGTCCTCCTCACTATCCACCAAAGGGATATCCTCCCTACTGTCCACAACAGGGATGTCCTTCTCAGTATCCAGAAAAGGGACATATTCCCCACTGTCCAACACAGAGAAATTCTCCTCACTGTCTACCACATGAACAACCTTCCCACTCTCAACCACAGGGCATCCTCCTCACTGTCCACCAAAGGGATATCATCCCCACTGTAAACCACAGGGTTATCCTCACCACTGTCCACCACAAGTATGTTCTACTCAGTGCCCAAAACAAAGATGTCCTCCCCACAATCCACCACAGGAAAACCCTCCCCTCTGTCCATCATAGAGATGTCCTCCTCATTGACCACCACCAGGATATCCTCCTGTCACCACAGGGATAGCCTCTTCACTGTCCACCACAGGGAAGTCGATCCCACTGTCCACAATGGGAACATCTTATTCACTGTTCACCACAGGAACATCCTCCACACTGTTCACAACAATGATGACCTCATGTGCACCACAGCAAAATCGCCCCACTGTCTACCACAAAGATGTCCTTTCTACTGCCTACCACAGGGATGTCCTCCCCTCTGTCCACAGCAAGGACATCCTACTGTTCACCACAGGGACATCCTCCCCACTGTCCACCAGAGGGAAGGCCTTCCCTCTTTCCACCACAGAGCCATTCTTTCCATTGTCCACCATAAGAATGTTCTCCCCACAGCCCACCTCAAGGACGTCCTACCCACAGTCCACCACAGTGAAATCTTCCCCATTGTCCACCACAGGGACATCCTACCCACTGTCCACCACATGGATATCCTCCTTACTGTCCACCACAGGGAAGTCCTCCCAACTGTCCACTACAGGGATGTCCTCACAACTGTCCACCAGAATAATGTCATGAAGGAATTTCTTATGGTGCACAGGAGGAAGTCCCTCTGGTGGACAGTTGACAGGATGTTATTGTGTGGAACAATGAAAAGGACATCCCTGTGGTGGACAGTGGAAAAAATTTCACGGTGGTGGACAGTGGCAAAAATATCCTTGTGTACTATGGGGAGGATGTTCCTGTGGTGCACAGAAGGATTTCCCTGTAATGGACAGTGGGGAGAGAGTCTCTGTGCTGGACAGTGGGGAGGATTTCCCTGTAGTGTACAGTGGAGAGAACACCCTTGTGGTGAACTGTGGGCAGAACGTTCCTGTTGTGCACATGAAAATGTCCCTGTGGTGGACAGAAGATAGGATATGTCTGTTAAGGACAGTTGGGAAGACCTCCCAGTGTTGGACCATGACGTGGACGTTCCTGTGGTTTACAGTGGGGAGGATATCACTGTGGTTGACAGTGAGAAGGACTTCTTTGTATGGGACAGTGGACAGGATATCAATGTGGTGGACACTGGGGAGGACATCCCTGTGATTGACAGTGGGAGGATTTCTCTGTGTTGGACAGTGGGGAGCACATCGCTTTGGTGTACAGTGGGGAGGATATGACTGTGTTGGACAGTGAGGAGGACATCACTGTGGTGGACAGTGAGGAGGATGTCACTGTGGTGGACAGTGGGAAAGACTTCTTTGTGGTTGACAGTGGGGAGGACATCCCTGTGGTGAACAGTGGGGAGAACATCCCCATGGTGATCAGTGAGAAGGGTGGAAGGTAGGGAGGACTTCACTGTGGTGGAAAATGAGGACAATGAGGACGACGTCATTGTGTTGGAAGTTGGGAAGACATCACTTTGGAGGACAGTGGGGAGGACATCACTGTTGTAGACAGTAGGGAGGACTTCCCTGTGATTGACCATGAGAAGAACATCCCTGTTATGGCCAGTGCTGAGGACGTCTTTGTGATGGACAGTACAGAGGATTTAACTGAGGTAGACCTCACAGAGGACATTCTTGTGGTGGACTATGGGGAGAATGTCCTGTAATGCACTGGAGGATGTCCCTGTGACAAACAGTGGGGAGGACAGACCTGTGGTGGATGGTGGGTAGGACATCCCTGTGTTTGACTTGGGAGGATTTTACTGTGGTGAACAGTGGGGAGGACGTCCTTGTAGACAGTGGGAAGGATGTTCCTGTGGTGCACAGAAAAAGGTTACTGTGGTGGACAGTGAGGAGGATTTCACCTTGATGGACAGTGGGGAGGATGTCCTTCTGATGGACAGTTGAAAAGATGTTTCTGTGGTGCACATGAGTACATCACTGTGGTGGACAGTGGATAGGACTTCCCTAAATTGGACAGGTGGGAGTACATCCCTGTGGTGGACATTGAGGAGGACATCCTTTTGGTGGACAGTTGGGAGGATGTACCTGTGGTGAACAGTGGGGAAAACATCCCTGTTGTTGGCAGTTTGGAGGACTTTCCTGCGGTAGACTGTGTGGAGGACTTCTCTGTGTTGGACAATAAAAGTGGAATGGATATCCCTGTTGTGTACAGTGGGCAGGACAATACTTTTGAGTACATTGCGGAGGATATCTTTGAGAAGAACATTTTGTGGTAGAGAGTGGGTAAGACTTCTTTGTGGTGAACAGTGGGAAGGACATCCCTGTTGTAAACTGTGTGGAAGACATCTCTATGGTGGAAGGTGGGGAAGATGTCCCTGGGGTGATCAGTGAGGCGGTCATCCCTGTGGCAGATTGTTGTGAGGATTTAACAATGGTAGACATTAGAGAGGATGCCCTTGTGGAAAGTGATGAGGACATTCCTGTGTTGCACAGGAGGATATCCCTGTGGTGGACAGTGGGTAGGATGTCTCTGTGGTGGACAGTGGGGAATACATTCCTGTGGTGTACAGTGAGAAAGATATTTTTGTAGTGAACATTGGGGAGGACTTCCTTGTAGTAGACAGTAAGGAGTACTTCCCTGTGGTGGGAAGGAATTCTTTGTGGTGGAAACTGAGGACTACCTTGTTGTGGACTTTGAGGAGGACGTCTTTGTGGTGGATAGTGGGGAGAATGTTCCTGCGGTGAACAGTGGGGAGGACATCCCTGTTGTTGACAGTGTGGAGGACTTTCCAGTGGAGGACAGTGGGGAGGACTTCTTTGTGGTAGACAGTAAGAAGAACATCCTTGTTGTAGACAGTGGTAAGGGTGTCCCTGTTGTGTACAGTGGGAAGGACATCCTTGTGGTGGACAGTGAGAAGGACGTCCTTGTGCTGGAGAGTGGGGAGGACTTATTTGTGGTGGACAGTGGGGAGGACATCCCTGTGGTAAAGAGTGTGGAGGATATCTCTATGGTGAAAGGTGAAAAGGACGTCCCTGGAGTGAACAGTGAGGAAGACGTCCCTGTGGTAGACTGTTGGAAGGATTTAACTGTGGTATACAGTGCAGAAAATGCCCTTGTGCAAAGTGAGGAGGACATTCCTGTGTTGCACAGGAGGACATCCCTGTGGTGGACAGTGGGTAGGATGTCTCTGTGTTGGAGAGTGGGATCAATTTCTCTGTGGTAGACAGTGGGGTGGATGTCCCTGTGGTGAAGAGGAAGAAGACCTTGTGGTGGACAGTTGGGAAGAAGCCTCTGTGGTGGACAGTGGGGAGGATGTCCCTGTGGTGGACAGGATGGATGACATCCCTATGGTGCACAGGAGGGAATTCCTGAGTCAGACAGTGGGGAGAACATCCAGGTGTTAGACAGTGGGGAGGATTTCCCTGTGGTGGACAGTGGGGAGGATATCCCTGTCTTGGACAGTGTGGAGGATGACCTTATGGTGGCTACTGAGGAAGATGCCCCTGTGGTGGACAGTGGACTGGACATCCCTGTGGTGTAGAGGAGTATGTCCTTGTGGTGTACAGTGTGGATGACATCACTGTGATGGACAGTGTGGAGGATATCACTGAGGTGCACAGTAGGGAGGATGTACCTGTGATGGACAGTGTGGAGGACATCCCTGTGGTGGTAAACGGAGAGGAAGCCCCTGTGGTTGACAATGGGGAAGACGTCATTGTGGTGGACAGTGGGGAGGACTTTTCTGTAGGTGACAGGGAGGAGAACATGACTATGGTGGACAGTGAGGAGGACGTCTTTGTGGTGAAGGGTGGGGAGGATTTAATTGTCGTGGATGGTGTAAAGACCTTTTTTCTGTTGAACCATGGGGAGTACATTCCTTGTTGCACAGGAGGACGTTCCTGTGTTGGAAAGTGGAGAGGACATCCCTGAGGTAGAAAGTGGAGAAAACATCCCTTTGGTGGACAGTGAGGAGGAAATACCTGTGATGGACTGTGGGGAGGTCTTCCCTGTGGTGCACAATGAGATGGATGTTCCTATATTGAACTATGGAGAGGACTTTTCTGTGGTGGACAGTGGGGAGCACGTGACTGTGATGAAAACTGGGGAGGACATCCCTGTGGTCGAGAGTGGGTAAGACTTCCCTGTGGTGGACAGTGGGAAGGACGTTGCAGTGTTGCACAGGAGTTTGTCCCTGTTGTGAACAGTGTGGAGGATGTCCCTGTGGTGGAAACTGAGGAGGACATCCCTGTGGTGGACTGTGAGGTGGATGTCCCTGTGGTGAACAGTGGGGAGGGTGTCCCTGTGGTAGACAATGTATAGGAAATCTCTCTGGTGGACAGTGGAGTAGATTGTCCCTGTGGGGGATAGTGGGAAGAATGTCCCTGTGGTACACAGGAGAATGTATTTTTAGTGGACAGGGTAGAGGGTGTTGCTTTGTTGCACAGAAGTACGTACCTCTGGTGGACAGTGTGTAGGATTTTCCTTTGGTGGACATTGAAGAAGTTCTTGTGTTGGACATAGGGCAGGACTTATCTGTGTTGTATACTGAAGACGATATCCCTGTGGTGGACAGTTAGTAAGACATCCCTGTGTGAACAATGAGATGGACTTTGCTATATTGGACAGTGAGTAGGACTTCCTAGTGGTGGACAGTTGAGAGGATGTCATTGTGGTGAACAGTGGGAAATACTTTCATGTGGTGGACAGTGGGGAGGACATTCTTATGGTTGACAGTGAAAGTACTTCTCTGTGTAGGACAGTGGGGAGGACATCGCTGTGGTGCACAGTGGGGAGGACATCACTAAGGTGGGCAGTGCACAGGATTTCTCTGTGGTGGACAGCGAAGAGGATTTGTCTATGGTAGACAGTGGGGAAGATATCCCTGTGATGGACAGTGGGAAGGACATCCCTGTGGTTGATAGTGGGAGGACTTCTCTGTGTTGGACAGTTGGGAGGATATCGCTGTGGTGCACAGTTTGGAGGACATCACTAAGGTGGGCAGTGCGTAGGATTTCTCTATGGTGGACAGTGAAGAGGCTGTCTCTGTGGTGGACAGTGGGGAAGATATCCCTGTGATGGACAGTGGGGAGGACATCCCTGTGGTTGACATTGGGAGGACTTCTCTTTGTTGGACAGTGGGGAGAAAATTCCTGTGGTGCACAGTTGCTAGGACATCACTAAGATGGGCAGTGTGCAGGATTTCTCTGTGGTGGAGAGTGAGAGGATGTCTCTTTGGTGGACAGTGGGGAAGATATCCCTGTGATGGACAGTGGGGAGGATATCCCTGTGGTCGACATTGGGAGGACTTCTCTTTTTTGGACAGGGGAGAGAACATTCCTGTGGTGCACAGTTGGGAGGACATTACTGTGGTGGACAGTGAGGAAGACATTACTGTGGTGGACAGTGAGGAGGACTTCCCTGTGGTTGACAGTAGAATGGACATCCCTGTGGTGGAGATTGGGGAGGACATATCCATGGTGATCAGTGACAAGGACATTCCAGTTGTGGAAGGTAGAGAGGACTTCACTGTGGTGGACAATGAGGATGATGTCATTGTGTTGGACAATAGGGAGGACATCACTTTGGTGGACAGTGGAAAGTACGTCCTTGTGGTAGACAGTAGGGAGGGCTTCCCTGTGGTTGACAGTGAGAAGAACATCCCTGTGATGGCCAGTGCTGAGGACGTCTTTGTGGTGGACAGTAGAGAGGATTTAAGTGTGGTGAACAGCATGGAGGATGTCCTTGTGGTGGACCATGGGGAGGACATTCCTGTAATCCACTGGAGGACGTTGCTTTGGAGAAAATTGGGGAGAATTACCCTGTGGTGGACAGTGTATAGGACATCCCTGTGGTGGACAATGGAGAGGAAATCCCTGGGGTGGACAGTGAGGAGAATGTCTCTTTGGGGGACAGTATGGAGGACTTCCCTGTGTTGGACAGTGGGGAGAACATCTCTGTAATAGAGAGTGGAAAGTCATCCCTCAGGTGGATATTGGGTAAGGCTTACCTGTGGTTGACAGTGTAGAAAAAAATCCCTGTGTTGGACAGTGGGGAGTACGTATTTGTGGTGGACAGTGGGGAGGATTGAAATATAATGGACTGTAGGGAAGACGTTCTTGTAGTGGACCGAGGGCAGGATGTTCCTGTGGTGCACAGGAGGACGTCCCTGTGGTGGGCAGTGGGGAAGATGTCCCTGTGTTGGTCAGTGAGGAGGAGGTTCCTGTTGTGGACAGTGGGGAGGACTTCTCTTTGGGAAGAGTTAGGAGGACATACCTTTAGTAGACAGTAAGGAGGACATTTCAGTGGTAGACAGTGAAAGGATATCATCCCTCTGGCGGACAGTTAGGAGGACATCCCTGTAGTATATAGTGGCAGGAAGATTTCAGTGGTGAATAGTTGGGAGAATGTTCCTGAGGTGGAGAGTGGGAAAAAATTCAATGTGGTGGACAGTGGAGCATATGTGCTTGTGAAAAGTAGAAGTATATTTTGGTGGTGCACAGGAGGATGTCCCTGTCGTGGACAGTATGGAGGACATCTCTTTAGTGGACAGTGAGGAGAACGTCTCTGTGGTGGACAGTGGGGGAGATGTACCTGTGATGGACAGTGGGAAGGACTTCCCTGTGGTGAGCTGACCCTCCAGCAGGTCCTCGGTTATTCGTGAGGGACGAGGAGGATTACAACCTGGAAGAACGGGCGAGAGAGAGAATGGACTCAAGGAAGCAAATGCTTGTCAAGAGTCATATATTTGGGCACAAAGTGCTTATTTATAATACATTTTGCAAAGGGAGGGATAAGAGGGATCCAGGTGATGGGAAAGTACAGAATCTTCTTGGCCTGTGCCCTGAAACAATGGTGGTCTAACGGCTTACTTCAAAAAGATATGGTACACTGCTTAACATCTAAAAATCTATTTGTAACTATTAAGCAGATCCTTGTGGTTGCTAGGGAGATGAAGCTGCAGGGGACATTGTGAAGGTGGGGAGAAGTAGGGGGTGAGGGTAAGAGGCGAGGGTCCTGGCTTCTGACAGTGAGCATTGGAGAGGACCTCCTTGTGGTGGACAGTGAGGAGGACATCATTGTGGTGAACAGTGGTGCGGACTTCCTTGTGGTAGACATTGGGGAGGACCTCCTTGTGGTAGATAGTGAAGAGTACATCCTTGTTGTGGACAGTGGGAAGGACTTCCCTGTTGTTGAAAGTGAGGAGAACATCCCTGTAGTGAACAGTGGGGAGGACATCTTTGTGGTACACAGTGGGGAGGATTCAAATGTGGTGGACATTAGGGACTACGTCCTTGTATTGGACCCTGGGTAGGACATTGCTCTGATGCACAGGAGCATGTCCCTTTGGTAGACAGTGAGGAGGACATCCCTGTGGAGGACAGTGAGGGTGTTCCTGTGGTGGATATTGGGGAGGACTTCCATGTGGTGGACAGTGGGGAGGATTTCTTTGTGGTGGACGGTGGGAAGGATGTCCCTGTGGTGGACTGTGGAAAGCACATGTATGTCTTGGACTTTGGGGAAGATATCCCTGTGATGTACAGTGAGGATGACATCCCTGTAGAGGACAGTGGGGAGGACATTCCTGTGGTGGACAGTGGGGAAGCCTTTTATGTGGTGGAAAGTGAGGAGGATATCCCTCTGGTGAAGAGTGGGGAGGATGTCCCCTGGGTGGACAGTGAGAAGGACAGACCCATGGTGGACAGTGGGGAGGATATTTCTTTGGCTGACAGAGAGAAGGACGTTCCTGAGGTGGACTGAGGAGAGGACGTCTTTGTGGTGGACAGCTGGAAGGATGTCATTGTGGTGGACAGTGGTAAGGACATTCCTGTGGTGCACAGGAGATTCTACTTGTGGTGGACTCTGGGGAGAATATTGCTGTGTTGCACAGGAGTATGTCTTTCTGGTGGACAGTGTGGAGGATTTCGCTGTGGTGAACATTGAGGAGCACGTCCCTGTGTTGGACATTGGGGAAGTCTTTTCTGTGGTGGACACTGAAGAAGATATCCCTGTGGTGGACAGTGAGGAAGACATCTTTGTAGTGGACATTGAAGAGAACTTTCCTTTAGTGGACAGTGGGGAGGATTTCCCTGTGGTGGACAGTGTGAAGGATTTCTTTGTGGTGGAAAGTTAGGACTTGCTTGTTGTAGACATTGAGGAGGAGATCTTTGTGTTGGAAAGTGGGGAGGACATCCCTTTGGTGGACAGTGGGTCGGACATCCCTGTTGTTGACAGTGTGGAGAACTTTCCTGTGGTGGTCAGTGGGGAGGATGTCCTGTGGTGGACTGTGGGCAGTACATCTCTGGGGCACACTAGATGAGGTCTTCATGGCAGACAGTGGGGAGTATGTCTCTGTGGTGGACAGTGTGAAGGACTTCTCTGTGGTGGACAGTGAGGAGGACATCTCTATGGTGGACAATTTGGAGTATATCCCTGTGGTAGACATTGGGGAGGACTTTTCTGTATCTGACAGGAAGGAGAACATGACTGTAGTGGACAGTGAGGAGGATATCTTTGTGGTGAAGAGTGGGGAGTATTTCACTGTTGTGGACAGTGTAAAGGACTTTCTTTGGTTGAACCATAGGGAGTACATTCCTTTTTGCACAGGAGGATGTTCCTGTGTTGGAAAGTGGGGTGGATGTCCCTGAGGTAGTGAGTGAAAATAACATCCCCGTGGTGGACAGTGAGGAGGAAGTCCCTGTGAAGGACAGTGAGGAGGTCTTTCCTGTGGTGGACAATGAGATGGATATCCCTATATTGGACAGTGGATAGGACTTCCCTGTTGTGGACAGTGGAGAGGACATCCCTGTTGTGGACTGTGGGGAAGACTCCCCTGTGGTGGACAGTGGGAAGGACGTTTCTGTGTTGTGCAGGAGCTCATCCCTGTTGTGGACAGTGTGGAGGATGTCCCTATGGTGGAAAGTGAGGAGGATGTCCATGTGTTGAACATTGTGGAGGACTTTATTGTGGTAGACATTGAAGAAGACATCCCTGTGGTGGACAGTCAGGAGGATATCCCCATAGTCGACAATGGGATGGATGTCCATATTGTATAGTTTGGAGCACTTCCCTGTGGTGGACAGTGGAAATCATGTCTCTGTGTGGACAGTGGCATGGACATCCTTGTGGTGGACATTGGGGAAGGCTTCCCTGTGGTGGACCATGAGGAAGACGTTCCTGTTGTGAACAGTGGGGAGGGTGTCCCTGTGGTAGACAATGTATAAGAAATCTATGTGGTGGGCTGTGGCGTAGACTGTCCCTGTGGTGGACAGTGGGAAGAATGTTTCTGTGGTGCACAGGAGAATGTACTTGTGGTGGACAGTGGGGAGGACATTGCTCCGTTGCACAGGAGTACATTTCTCTGGTGGACAGTGTGTAAGATTCCCCTTGGTGGACATTGAGGAGGATGTCCCTGTGTTGGACATTGGGCAGGACTTCCCTGTGGTGGACCCTGAAGAAGACATCCCTGTGGTGTATAGTTAGGAAGACATCCATGAGTGAACAATGAGGTGGAATCACTATATTGGACAGTGGGGAGGACTTCCCAGTGGTGGAGAGTGGGGAGGACATCACTGTGGTGGACAGTAGGAAAGACTATCATGAGGTGGACAGTGGGGAGAAAATTCCTGTTGTGGACAGTGAGAAGGACATCCCTGTGGTGGACAATGGTGAGGACTTCCCATTTATGGACATTGGGGAAGATTTTCTGTGGTAGACTGTGGGGAGGATGTCCCTGTGATGGAGAGTTGGGAGGGCATCACTTTGGTAGACAGTGGGGAGGACATCCCTGTGGCAGAATGTGAGGAAGATGTTCCTGTTGTGCATAGTGTGGAGGAATTCACTGTTGTAGACAGTGAGAAAGACGTTCCTGTGTTGGACAATGAGGAGGTTGTCCTTGTGATGGACAGTGGGGAGGAATTTTCTATGGTGGAGAGGGAGGAGAACTTCTCTGTGGTGAACAGTGAGGAGGACATCTCTGTGGTGGACTATGGGGAGTACGTCCCTGTGTTGGTCAGTGGGGAGGACTTTTCTGTAGCTGACAGGGAGGAGAACATGACTATAGTGGACAGAGAGGAAAACGTCTTTGTGGTGAGTGGTGGGGAGTATTTCACTGTTGTGAACAATGTAAAGGACTTTCTTGTGTTGAGCCATGGGGAGTATGTTCCCTTTTGCACAGGAGGATGTTCCTGTGATGGAAATTGGAAAGGATTTCCCTGATGTAGAGAGTGGGGATAACAACCCTGTGGTGGACAGTGAGGAGAAAGTCCCTGTGATGGACAGTGGACAGGACATTTCTGTGGTGGGCAGTGGGGAGGACATCCCTGTGGTGGACAGTAAGGAAGACTTCTCTGTAGTGGACAGTGGGAAGATGTTGCTGTATTGCACAGAAGTCCATCTCTGTTGTGGACAGTGTGGAGGATTTCCCTGTGGTGGAAAGTGAGGAGAATGTCCCTGTGTTGAACAGTGTGGCGAACTTTATTGTGGTGAACATTGAAGAAGACATCCTGCGGTGGACAGTTAGGAGGATATCCCTGTGTTGGACAATAAGATGGATGTCTATATTGGACATTGGAGAGGACTTCCCTGTGGTGGAGAGTGGATAGTACGTCCTTGTGGTGGACATTGGGGAGAATGTTACTGTGATGGACAATAAAAAGGACATCCCCATTTTGGACAGTGGGGTGGACTTCCTTGTGGTGGACAGTGGAAAGACATCCCTGTGGTGACAGTTAGAATGATATCCTAGTGGTAGTCAATGAGGAGGATGTCCCTGTGATGGACAACTGGGAGGATTTTGCTGTGGTGGACAGTGGGCTGGACATCCTTGTGGTATGCAGTGAGTAGGACATCCTTGTGGTGCACAGTGGGGAAGACTTTTCTGTGGTGGACAGTGTGCAGATTGTCCATGTGGTGGACTGTGAGGAGTGGGTGCACTCGAGTGAGGAGCAGGTGCACTAGCTCTACTTCTTGGCAGTTTGCACACCATGCCTTTTTCCCTAACTGAGCCACAATGCACCGACAGGCTGCTATGCAGAATTGGGCTGTTTGAGGTGCACCAATGAGGCATGCCCACGTTGCAGGTGCTGATTGGGACAGGTAAGGGTATATAAAGGATGGCCGTTAAGAGAGATAACAGAAGACCACCTAGAGAGATAGGAGAAGAGTCTCCTGAAAGAGAGGAGAGTACGACCACCCAGGGAGATAAGAGAAGACCATCCAGAGAGATAGGAGAAAGGCATCCAGAGAGATAGGAGTAGGGCATCCAGAGAGATAGGAGAAAGGCATCTAGAGAGAGGAGAGATCAGAAAGGCATCCAGAGAGAGGAGAGGACAGAAGGGCATCCAGAGAAAGAGACATAAGAAAAGAGTTTCAATAGAGAGAGGATAGTAAAAGATCCCGAATAAAACTGTGTTGAGAAGAACTCTGAGTTGCATCATTCTTGTCTGCTGGTTGGCTAGAGACAGCGGGGAGGATTTTCTGTAGTGGACAGTGGGGAGGACATTCTTGCGGTGGGAAGTGAGTGGGACATTCTTATGGTGAACCGTGGTGAAGAATTTCCTGTGTTGGACAGTGGAGAGGATATTTCTGTGGTTTACAGTGGGGATGATATCCCTGTGATGGAAAGTGAGGAGGACGTGCTGTGGTGGACAGTGGGGTGGATTATACTGTGGTAGACAGTGGGGAAGACATCCTTGTGGACAGTGTGAAGGATGTTCCTGTGGTGCACAGAAAAACGTCCTTGTGGTGGAGAGTGAAGAGTACTTCTCTGTGGTGGACAGTAGGAAGGACATCACTGTGGTAAACAGTGTGGAGGACATCTCTGTGGTAGAAGGTGAGGAGGACGTCCCTAGGTAAACAGTGGTGAGGACATCACTGTGGTAGATGGTTGGGAGAATTTAACTATGGTAGATAGTGCAGAGGATGTCCTTCTGAAAAGTGAGGACATTCCTGTGTTGCACAGGAGGACATCCCTGTGGTGGACAGAGGGTAGGATGTCCCTGTGGTGGACAGTGGGTCAGATTTCTCTGTGGTGAAAAGTGGGGAAGACATCTCTGTGGTGCACAGGAGGAAGACCTTGTGGTGGACAGTAGGGAGGAAGCCCTTCTGGTGGACAGTAGGGAGAACATCCCTGTGGTGGACAGTGCAGAGGGTATCCGTATGGTTCACAGGAGGATGGACAGTGGGGAGAACATCTAGGTGGTAGACAGTGAGGAGAATTTCCCTGTGGTGGACAGTGGGGAGGATATCTCTTTCTTGGACAGTGTGGAGGATGTACTTGTTGTGGTTATTGTGGAGGACACCCCTGTGGTGGACAGTGGGGAGGACATCCCTGTGGTATACAGGAGTATCTTCCTGTGGTGTACAGTGTGGAGGACATCGCTGTGGTGGACAGTTGGGAGGATGTTCCTGAGGTGCATTGTGGAAAAAATTTCAGTGTGGTGGACACTGGAGCATATGTCCTTGTGAAAAGTAGGAGGATGTTCTAGTGGTGCACAGGAGGACGTCCCTGTGGTGTTTAGTGTGGATGACATCTATTTGGTGGACAGTGAGGAGGACTTCTCTGTGGTAGACAGTGGGGAGGATGTCCTTGTGATGGAGAATGGGAAGGACATCCCTGTGGTGACCATTGGAGAGGAACACTTTTGGTGGACTTTGAAGAGGACATCATTGTGGTGGTCAGTGGGGAGTACTTCACTGTGGTAGACATTGGGGAGGACCTCCCTGTGATAGACAGTGGGGAGCACATCCCTGTGGTGGACAGTGTGAAGGACGTCCCTGTTGGTGACAGTGAGGAGGACATCCATGTAGTGAACAGTGGGGAGGACAAATTTGTGGTAGATAGTGGGAAGTTTAAAATGTGGTAGACATTAGGGAATAGGTCCTTGTATTGCTCTGATGCACAGGAGGATGTCCCTTTTGTTGGCAGTAAGGAGGACATCCTTGCTGAGGACAGTGAAGATGAGGTCCCTGTGGTGGATATTGGGGAGGACTTCCGTGTGGTGGAAAGTGAGGAGGAATTCTTTGTGTTGGACAGTGGGAAGGATATCCTTGTGGTGGACTGTGGAGAGCACATGTATGTCTTAAACTGTAGGGAAGACATCCCTGTGACGTACAGTGAGGAGGACTTCCCTGTAGAGGACAGTGAAGAGGACTTCCCTGTGGTGGACAGTGGGTAAAACTTCTATGTGGTGGAAAGTGAGAAGGACGTCCCTGTGGTGAACTGTGGGGAGAATCTCCCCTGGGTGGACATTGAGAAGAAGAACCCCATGGTGGAGAGTGGGGAGGACATTTCTTTGGCTGACAGTGAGAATGACATCACTGAGGTGGACTGGGGAGAGGACGTGTTTGTGGTGAACATCTGGGAGGACGTCATTGTGGTGGACAGTAGTGAAGACATCCCTGTGGTGCACAGGAGAATGTACTTGTGGTGGAAAGTGGGGATGAAGTTGCTGTGTTGCACAGGAGGTTGTCCTTGTAGTGGACAATGGGAAGAATGACTCTGTGGTGAACCGTGGAGAGGACATCCCTGTTGTTGATAGTGTGGAGAACTTTCCTATTATGGTCAGTGGGGAGGACTTCTCTGTGGTGGACAGTAAGAAAGACATCCTTGTTGTGGACAGTTGTATGGATGTCCCTGTTGTGAACAGTGGAAAGGACAACACTGTTGGTACAATGGTAAGGACATCTCTGTGGTGGACAGTGAAAAGGACATACTTGTGGTGGAGAGTAGGGAGGACTTCTCTGTAGTGATCAGTTGTGAAGAATCCCTGGGGTAAACAGTGTGGAGGACATATCTATGGTAGAAGGTGAAAAGGGCGTCCCTTGGGTGAATAATGCAGAGGACGTCCCTATGATAGACTGTTGGGAGGATTTAACTCTGGTAGACAGTGCAGAAAATGCGCTTGTGCAAAGTGAGGAGGACGTTCCTGTGTTGCACAGTAGGACATCCCTGTGGTGGACAGTGGGTAGAATGTCCCTGTGGTGGACAGTGGGTCAGATTTCTCTGTGGTGGACAGTGGAGAAGACGTCCCTGTGGTACACAAAAGGAAGACCTTGTGGTGGACAGTTGGGAGGAAGCCCCTGTGGTGGACAGTGGAGAGGACGTCCCTGTGGTGGACAGTGTGGCAGATGTCCCTATAGTGCACAGGAGGATGTCCCTGTGAAGGACAGTGGGAGAACATCCAGGTGGTAAACTGTGGGGAGGATTTCCCTGTGGTGGACAGTAGGGAGGATATCCCTGTCTTGGACAGCGTGGAGGACGACCTTGTTGTTAGTGGGAAGGATGCCCCTGTGGTGGACAGTGGGGAGGAAGTCCCTTTGGTATTGAGGACTATGTTCCCGTGGTGTACAGTATGGAGGATTTCACTGTAGTGGACAGTGTGGAGGACATTACTCTGGAGCACAGTGGGGAGGATATAACTGTGGTTGACAGTGTGAAGGACATCCCTGTGGTGGTCAATGGGAAGGTCACCCCTGTGTTGGACAGTGGGGAGGACATCATTGTGGAACACAAGATGTGGTCTTTATAGCAGACAGTGTAGAGGATATCCCTGTGATGGACAGTCAAAAGGACGTTTCTTTTGTTGACAATGACGAAGTCATCACTGTAATGGACAGTGCGGAGGACTTCTCTGTGGTGGACAGTGAGAAGGACTTCTCTGAGGTGTAAAATGGGAGTACATCCATGTGGAGGACAGTGGGGAGGATGTCACTGTGGTGGACAGTCGGGATGATTTTCTGTAGCTTACACTGGGGAGATCATGACTATATTGAACAGTGTGGAGGATTTCTTTGTGGTGAAGAGTGGGGAGGATTTCACTTTTGTGGACAGGGTAAAGGACTTTCTTCTTTTGAACCATGGGGAGTACATTCCTTGTTGCACAGGAGGACATTACTGTGTTGGAAAGTTTGGATGATGTCCCTGAGGTAGAGAGTGGGAATAACATCCCTGTGGTGGACAGTGAGGAAGAAGTCCCTGTGATGGACAGTGGGGATCTCTTTCCTATGGTGGACAATGAGATGGACGCCCCTATATAGGACAATGAAGAGGACTACCCTGTGGTAGACAGTGGGGAGGACATCCCTGTGGTAGACACTGAGGAGCACGTGTCTTTGGTGAAAACCGGGGAGGACATACCTGTGGTGGACTTTGGGTAAGATTTCCCTGTGGTGGACAGTTGGAAGGATATTGCTGTGTTGCACAGGAGTTTGTCCCTGTTGTGGAGAGTGTGGAGGATGCCCCTGTGTTGGAAAGTGAGGAGGACGTCCCTCTGTTGAGCGGTGGGGATGATTTATTGTGGTGGACATTGAAGAAGACATCCTTGTGGTAAACAGTTAGGAAGATAACCCTGTAGTGGGCAATGAGACAGATGTCCATATTGGACAGTTGGGAGGACTTCCCTTTGCTGGACAGTGGGGTGCACGTGTCTGTTCTGGACAGTGAGGAGCATGTGTCTGTGGTGTAGTGGGGAGGACATTTTTGTGGTGGACATTGGGGAAGGCTTCCCTGTTGTGGACCGTGAGAAGGATATCCCTGTTGTGGACAGTTGGGAGGGTGTCCCTGTGGTAGAGAATGTATAGGAAATCTCTGTGGTGGACAGTGGAATAGACTGTCCCTCTGGTGGACAGTGGGAAGAACGTCCCTGTGGTGCACAGGAGAATGTACTTGAGGTAGACAGTGAGGAGGACGTTGCTTTGTTGCACATGAGTACATCCCTTTGGTGGACAGTGTGTAGGATTTCTCTTTGGTGGACATTGAGGAGGACTTCGCTGTGTTAGACATTGGGTAGGACTTCCAGTTTGTGGACCCTGAAGAAGACTTCCCTGTGGTGGATAGTTAGGAAGACATCCCTGTGTGAATAATGAGGTGCCCACTGTCGTGGACAGTGGGAAAGACTTTCATGTGGTTAACAGTGGGGAGGACATTACTGTGGTGGACAGTGAGAAGGACATCCCTGTGGTGGACAATAGTGAGGACTTCCCATTGGTGGACAGTGGAAAAGACTTTTTGTGGTAGATAGTGAGGAGGAATTTTCTGTGGTGGAAAGTGGGGAGGATGTCCCTGTGTTGGAGAGTGGGGAGGACATCACTTTGGTGGACAGTGGTGAGGACATCCCTTTGGGGGAATGTGAGGAGGATGTTCCTGTTGTGGACAGTGGAGAGGACTTCACTGTATTGGACAGTGAGAAGTATATCCCTGTGATGGACAGTGGAGAGGACATACCTTTGGTGGACCGTGAGGAGGAAGTCACTGTTGTAGACAGTGAGTTCCTTTTCCCTGTTGTGGATAGTGGAAAGGATGTCCTTGTGGTGGACAGTGGGGAGGACGTTCATGAGCTGAAGTGTTGGGAGGACATCCATTTGGTGAACAGGGGAAAAAACTTTCCTGTGGTGGAACTTGAGGATGAACTCCCTGTGGTGGACCTTGGGGAGGACATCCCTGTGGTGGACAGTGAGAAGGAGTTCACTGTGGTTGACAGTGGGAAGGACGTCATTGTGTTGGGCAAAGTGGAGGACCTACCTGTGGTTCACAGGAGGACGTCCCTCTGGTGGACAGTGGGAGGACGTCTCTATGGTGGACAGAGGAAAGGACGTACCTTTGGTGGACAGAGGGGAGAATTTCACTGGTAGACAGTGGAGAGGATGTCCCTATGGTGGACAGGGAAGAGGACATCTCTGTGACAGACAGTGTGGAGGACGTCCCTGTGTTGTTCAATGTGGAGGAAGCCCCATTTGTGGACAGCGGTGAGTACATTTCTGTGGTGGACTGTGGGAAGACATTCCTGTGGTGGACAGTAGGAAAAACTTCCCTGTGGTGGACAGTGAGGAGAACATCCCTGTGGTGGATTGTGGGGAGCATGCCCTTCGATGGACAATGGGGAGGACATCTCTGTGGTTTACAGTGGAGAAAATCTACCTGTGGTTGACAGTGAGGAAGACGTCTGTGTGGTGCACAGTGGGGAGGATTTTTCTTTGTTAACAGTGATGAGGACATCCCTGTGGTGGACAGTGGGAAGCACATCTAAGTGGAGGACAGTGGAAAAGATTTTCCTGTGGTGGAGCATGGGGAGGACTTCCCTGTGGTGGACAGTGAAGAGGATGTTGTGTGATGGCCAGCGGGGAGGATATCCCTATGGTGTACAGGCAGGAGTACATCGCTGTGGTAAACAGTGTGGAGGACGTCTCTGTGGTGGACAGTAGAAAGGATTTTTCTGTGGTGGACAGTGGCAAGATTGTCTATTTCATGGACATTGAGGAGGACATCCCTGTGGTGGAGTGTTGGGAGGACAACCATTGGTGGACAGTGGGGTGACTTCTCTGTTGTGGACAGTGAGGAGGATATCCCTGTGGTGGACAGAGGAGAGTACGACACAGTGGTGCACAGAATGATGTCCCTGTGGTGGAGAGTAAGAGGATGTCCTTGTTGTGGACAGAGCAGAGGATATCTCTGTTGTGGACAGTGAGGTGGACATCTTTGTGGTGGACAGTGGAGAGGACATGCCTTTAGTTGACAGTGGAGAGAACATGTATTTGGTAGACAATTGGGTGTAGGTCACTGTTGTGAACAGAAGGACAGTGCGGAGAATATCCTTGTGGTTTACAGTGGGGAGGATATCCTTGTGGTGGACAGTGAGGGGTACGTACTTGTGGTGGACAGTGGGAAGGATTTCCCTGTGGAGGACTGTAGGAAGGATGTCCCTGTGGTGGACAGTGGGGAGGAAATCATTCTGGTGGACAGTTGAGAGGACATACCTGTGGTGGACAGTGTGGAGGATGTCGCTGTGTTGGACAATGGGGAAGATTTCACTGTGGTGGACAGTGGGTAGGACATCCTTGTGGTGGGCAGTGAGGAGAATGTTCTTGTGGTGGACAGTGGAAAGGACATCTCTGTGGTGGACAGTGGGGCGATTTAGCTGTAGTGCACAAGAGGTCATCACTGTGGTGAACAGTGTAGAGGATGTTCCCGTGGTGAAAATTGAAAAGGATGCCCCATTGTGGACAGTGGGTTGGACTACTGTGTGGTGGACAGTGAAGAGGACAACCCTGTGGTGACAGTTAGGAGGATATGTCAGTGGTGGTCAATGAGGAGGACGTTCCTGTGGTGGAGAGATGGGAGGATTTTTCTGTGGTGGACAGTTGAAAGGACATCCTTGTGGTGGGCAGTGAGTAGGGCATCCTTGTGTTGGACAGTGTCGAAGACTTTTCTGTGGTGGACAGTGGGGAGGATATCCCTGTGGTTTACAGTGGGAATGATATCTCTGTGGTGGAAAGTGAGGATGAACTATGGTGGACAATAAAGAGGTTTTACCTTTGGTGGACAGTGTGGAGGATGTCTCTGTAGTGGTCAGTCTAAAGGAAACACCTGTGGACAGTGGTGATGACATTCCTGTGGTAAACAGGAGCATGTCTCTGTGGTGGACAGTGAGGAGGACTTCCCAGTTGTGGTTAGCAAGGAGGACTTCTTTGTGGTTGACAGTGGGAAGGACGTCCCTGTGGTGTACAGTGAAGAGGATATCCCTATGGTAACAATCAGAAGGACATCCCTGTGGTGGACAATGTGGAGGATGCCCTGTGGTGCACAGTAGAAAAAATTTTTTTCTGTGTTGGACAGTGGGGAGGATATCACTGTTGTGGAGAGTGGGGACCATATCTTTGTGGTGGACAGTGAGGAGGACCTTTTTGTGGTGGATAGTGGGGAATACATCCATGTGGTGTACAGTGTGTAGGACATCTCTGTGGTGGACAGTGAGGAGGACGTCTCTGTGATGGACAGCCGGGAGGTTGACCATGTGGTGTACAGTGTGTAGGACATCTCTGTGGTGGACAGTGAGGAGGACGTCTCTGTGATGGACACTGGGGAGGACATCCCTGTTGTTTAGAGTGGAAAGGACATACCTTTGGTGCACAGTGAGGAAGACGCCATTGTGTTGGAGAGGGGAGAGGATTTCCCTGTGAAGGACAGTGGAAAGGATGTCCCTGTAGTTGACTGTGGGGAGATTTTCACTGTGGTGGACAGTGGGGAGGACATCCTTGTGGTGGGCTGTGAGAAGGATGTTACTGTAGTGCACAGGAGGACTTCCCTGTGGTGGTCAGTAAGGAGGATGCACCTTTGGTGTACAGTGGGAAGGATGTCCCTGTGGTACACAGGAGGACATCCCTATGGTGAACAATGAGGATGATGTTCGTTTGGGGCACAGTGGGGTGGATTTATCTTTGGTGGACTGTGGGGTGGACATCTCTGTGGTAGACAGTGTGGAGGACATCACTGTGGTGGACAGTGAAAAGGAAATCACTTTGTTGGACATTGGGGAAGACTTTCTTGAGGAGGACAGTGGGGAGGACCTCCCTGTGGTGTACATTGGAGAGGAAGTTTTGTGGTGGATAGTGAGGAGGATTTCACTGTGGTGTACAGTGGGGAGGATGTTCCTGTGGTGCATGGGAGGATGAACCTCTAGTGGACAGTAAGAGGACATCCCTGTGGTGGACAGTGGGGAGGTCTTTCCTGTGGTGGACACTGGGGAGGTCGTCTTTGTGGTGTGCAGTGGGGAGAAAATCTTTGTGGTAGATAGTTGGAACGACACCGCTGTGGTGTACAGGAGGACTTCCCTGTGCTGGGCAGTGTGGAGGAGTTCCCTGTGGTGGACAGTGTGGAGGATGTCTCTGTGGTGGCCAGTGTTGAGAATGGCCCTGTGGTGGTCTGTGGGGAGGACACCCCTGTGGTGGAGAGTGGTAAAAACTTTTCTGTGGTACACTGGAGTACATCGCTGTTGTGGAGAATGGGGAGGATATCCCTGTGGTAGATAGTTAAAAGGACATCTCTTTGGTGGACAGTGAGAATAACGTTCCTGTGGTGGACAGTGGAGAGGACATCTCTTTGGTGGACAGTGTGGAAAACATCCCTGTGGTGGTCAGTAAGTAGGATGCCACTGTTGTGGACCCTGTGGAAGACATATCTGTGGTAGACAGGAGGACATTCCTGTGGCGTACAGTGGGGAGGACATTTTATGGTGGACAATGGGGAAGACGTTCCTGTTTTGTACAAAAGGAAGTCCCTGTGGTGGACATTGTGGAGAATGTCTCTTTGTTGGACAATGAGTAGGACTTCTCTGTTCTGGACAGTTGGAAGGAAGACCCTGTGGTGCACAGGAAGACGACCTCTGTTTGGAAAGTGTGGAGGATGTCCCTGTGGTAGACAGCGAAGAGGATATTTCTGTGGTGTACAGTGTGGAAGTCATCCATGTTGAACACAAGACGACTTCCCTGTGGTGGACAGTGGTTAGGATGTCCCTGTGGTATACAGGAGGATGTCCCTGTGGTGGACAGTGAGGAGGATGCCCCAGTTGTGGTCAGTAAGGAGGACTCTTTTGTGGTAGACAGTGGGAAGGAAGTCCCTGTTTTACACAGAAGATCTTTCCTGTGGTGGAGAGTGGGGAGGATGTCCCTGTGGTGTACAGTGAAGAGAACATCCCTATGGTAGTACTGAGAAGGAATCCCTGTGGTGGACAATGAGGAGGAATTCTTGTGGTGCACAGTAGAAAAAAGTTTTCTGTGGTGGACAGTGGGGAAGAAAGCCCTCTGGTGGAGAGTGGAGACTATATCTCTGTAGTGGACAATGAGGAGGACCTTTTTGTGGTGAACAGTGGGGAGTACTTTCATGTAATGGACAGTGTGTAGGACATCTCTGTGGAGGACAGCGAGGAGGACATCTCTGTGATTGACAGTGGGGAGGTTGTCCATGTGGTGGACAGTGGGGAGGAAATCTCTGTCATTTACAGTAAGAAAGACATACCTGTGGTGGACAGTGAGGAAGACGTCCCTGTTCTGGACCAAGGAGAGGACATCCCTGTGGTGGACAGCTGGGAGGACATCCCTGGGGTAGATAGTGGAGAGGATGCCCCTGTGGTGGACAGAGGGGAGTACTTTTCTGTAGTTGACAGGAGGAGGACATGACTATAGTGGGCAGTGAAGAAGACTTCTTTGTGGTGAAGAGTGGAGAGGATTTCATTGTCATGAAATGTGTAAAGGACTTTCTTGTGTTGAACCATGGGGAGTACATTCCTTGTTGCACAGGAGGATATTCCTGTATTGGAAAGTGGGGACAATATCCCTGAGGTGGAGAGTGGTGATAACTTCCCTGTGGTGGAAAGTGAGGAGGAAGACCCTGTGATGGACAGTGGGGAGGTCTTCCCTTTGGTGGACAATGAGATGGACGTCCCTATATTGGACAGTGGAGAGGACTTCCCTGTGGTGGACTGTGGGGAGGACATCCTTGTGGAGGACAGTGGGCAGCATGTGTCTATGGTGAAAGTGGGGAGGACATCCCTGTTGTAGACAGTGGAGACACCTTCCCCATGGTGGACGGTGGGGAGGTTGTTACTGTGTTGCACAGGAATTCGTCCCTGTGTGTACAGTGTGGAGGATGTCCCTGTGGTTGAAAGTGAGGAGGACAGTCCAACACAGTGGCATCCTTCCCAATGTTTACCACAGGGTTGTCATCCTAAGTGGTCACCACATTGACATCCTCCCAACTGTCCTACAAAGAGACGTGTTTCTGTGTACCACAGGGACGAACTTACCACTGTCTATAATAGGGGTGTTCTCTCCACTATCCACCACAGAAATATCCTCCTCACTGTCCACTACAGGGATGTCCTACCCACAGTCCACCACAGTGATGTTCTCCCCACTGTAAACCACAGATATTTTCCCCACTTTCCACCACAGGGATATCTTTCCCACTGCCCACCACAGGGATGTCTTATTCACTGTCCACCAGAGAGATGTCCTCCCCATAGTCCACCACAGGGATGTCCTCACTTTTTTAAGCCACAGAGATGTTTTCCCCACTGTGGACCACAGGGACATACTTCCAACTCTCTACCACAGGGATGTCTTCCTCACTGTCCACAAGGGTGGCCTCCTCAAGGTCCACAACAGAGAAGTCCTCCCCACTGTACAACACCTCTGTTGTATCCATCCCACTGTCCAAAACAGGGACATTCTCCCCACTGTCCACCACATGAATGTCCTCCCAACTGTTCACCACAGAGATGGTCTCCCCACGGTTCAACAAAGGGATGTCTTCCCCACTGTCCGCCACAGGAACATGCTCCCCAATGATGATCAAAGGGACGTCCTCCCAACTTTGCACCACAGGATGTCCTCCCCACTGTCCACCACAGAGATGTCCTCCTCAATGTCCAATACAAGGACATCCTCTGCACTGTCCATCCTCATGGACATCCTCATGTACAACAAAGGAATGTGCTCCCTACTGTCCACCACAGAGGTGTCCTCCCCATTGACCATCACAGGGACATCCTACACACTGTCCACCACAGAGATGTCCTCCCCACTCTCCACCACAGAAACATACTCCAACTGTCCACCACAAGAATTTCCTCCTGTGCACCACAGGGATGTCCTCCCCAGTGTCCACCACAGGTATGATTTTTTCACTGTCCACCATAGAGATGTCCTCTCCACTGTCTACAACAGCAAGGTCCTCCCCAGTGTGCACCATGGGTATGTCCTTCCAACTGTCCACAACAGTGACATTTTCACACTGTCAATTACAAGGCATTCCCTCTCCCTGACCACCACTGAGATGTCCTACCCACTGTCCACCACAGAAATGGTATTCCCAGTGTCCACCACAGAAAAATCCTTTCCACTATTCATAACAGCGAAATCCTTTCCACTGTCCACCACATGGATATTCTTTCTATTGTCCACCAAAGTGAAATTCTCCCCACTGTCCACCACAGAGACATCCTTCCCACTGTCCACCAAAAGGACCTCTTCACCACTGTCCACCACATGGATGTCCTTTCCACTGTCCACCACAGGGATGTCCACCACACTGTCTGACACAGATAAGTACTCCAAAATGTCCACAACAGAAACGCCCTCCCCACTGTCTACCACAGGGACACCCTTCTTATTGTCCACCACAGTGATATTCTCCTGTAGCCCACAGGAACATCCTCTCCAGTGTCCACCACAAGGACATCCTTCCCACTGTTCACCACAGTGAAATCTTCTCCAGTGTCCACCACAAGGATATTCTTCCCATTGTTCACCACAGTGAAATCTTCCCCAATGACCACCACAGGGACATGCTCCCCACATCCAGCACATGGATGTCCTCCTCACTCTTCACCAAAGGGAAGTCCTAGCCACTGTCCTCCTCATGGACATCCTCTTCATTGTCCACCTCATGGTTATCCTCTTCACTGTCCACCATAGCTATCCCCTTCTCACTGTCAACCATAGGTAAGCCCTCCCAAATGTCCATCACAGCAATGACCTCCTTAGTATCCACCTCTGAGATGTTCTCCGGGGTCCACTAGAGAGAGTCCTTCCCCTTGTCCACCACAGGTATGTCTTCCCCTCCTTTAGCCTCAGAGATGTCTTCTCGACTGTAGACCACACGGAAATCCTTGCCACTGTCCTCTACAGGGACATCCTCCTCACTGTTCACCACAGAGATGTCCTACACACTGTCTGCCACAGGGATGTCTTTCCCAATGTCCACCACAGGTATGTCCTCCTCACTGTTGAACACATAAATATACTCTCTACTGTTCACCACAGGGACGTTCTCTTCATGTCCACCACAAAGACCTCCTCCTTGTGTAACACAGAGACCTACTCTTCACTGTCAATCATAGAGATGTAGTCTGCTTTTACCACCACAGGGACATCTGCCACACTATACACCACAGGGATGTCCTCCCCACTGTCCACTACAGGGCATCCTCCCCACTGTCCAACACAGGGACTTCCTCCTGTGCATCACAGAACGTCCTCCCTAATGTCCACAACAGAGAAATCCTTCCCACTGTCCACCACAGTGACGTCCTCAGCAATGACCACCACAGGTGTGTCCTTCCCACTGTCCACCACAGAGACACCCTTCCAACTGTCCACCACAGGGATGTCCTCTCGACTGTCCACCACAGAGACGTCCTCTTGTGTATCTCAGGGACGTCATTTCCACAGCCCACAACAGGGGCATCCTTCCCACTGTTTACCACACCGAAGTCATCATCAGTGTCCACCACAGAAACGTCCACCCCACTGTCCAACGAAGGGACATCATTCTGTGTACCACAGGGACAACTTTTCCACTGTCTACCACAGGGGTGTTCTCCCCACTGTCCAACACAGGGACATCCTTCCCACTGTTCACCACAGGGACATCCTAATCAATGTGCATTAAAGGGACATCCTTTGGTGCACCACAGGTACCTCTACCCCACTGTCCACCACAGAGTTGTCCTCCCCACTGTCCACCACAGGGATATCCTCCCCACTTTCCACCACAGAGATATTCTCCCCACTGTCCAAGGGACATCCTCCTGTGCACCAAAATGACATCCTCCCCAGGGTCTACCAAAAAAATGCCCTCTCCACTGTCCACCATAGGTATGTCCTCCTCACTGTCAACAACAGGTAAGTCCTACCAACTGTCCACAACAGCAACGTCCTCCCCACTGTCTACCACAGTGAGGTTCTTCTCACTGTCCACCACAGAGATACCCTTCTCACTGTCTACCACATGGATATCTATCTCATGGTCCACTACAGAGAAGTCCTCCCCACTGTCCACCACAGATAAGTCTTATCCACAGTCCAGCACATGGACTTCCTTCCCACTGTCCTCTAACAGGATGTCTTCCTCACTGTCAACCACAGAGATGTGCTACCCACTGTCCACCACAAAAATGTCCTCCCCTCCTTTAGCCACAGTGATGTCTTCCCCATTGTCCACAACAGGGACTTCCTTCCCACTGTCCTCTACAGGGACGTCCTCCTCATTGTTCACCACAGAGATGTCCTACCCACTGTCTGCCACAGGGATGTCCTCCACACTGTAAACTACAGAAATCCTTTCCTCACTGTCCACCACAGTGATGTCCTCCTCACTGTCTGCCACATAAATATACTCCCCACTATCCACCACAGGAACATCCTCTTCTCACCACAAAGATGTCCTTCTGTGTAACACAGAGACCTACTCCCCACTGTTCACTATAGGGACATCATCCCCATTTACCACCACAGGGACGTCTCCCTCACTGTCCACCACAGGGATGTCCTCCTCACTATGAACCACTGGGACATCCTCCCGACTGTCCACCACAGGGTCTTCATCCTGTGCACCACAGGACATCCTCCCCAATATCCACCATAGAGAAATCCTTCACACTGTCCACCACAGGAATGTGCTCTTGTGGGGATGTCATTTCCACAGTCCAACACAGTGGTGTCCTTCCCAATGTTTACCACAAGGACATCAGCCTAAGTGTCCACCATATTGACGTCCTCCAAACTGTCCAACAAAAGGACGTGTTTCTGTGTACCACAGGGATGACCTTCCACTGTCTACACTAGGGTGTTCTCCCCACTGTCCAACACAGGGACGTTCTTCCCACTGTTCAACACAGGGATGTCTTCCTCACTGTGCACTACACAAACATCCTCCTGTGCACCACAGGTACCTCCTTCCCACTGTCCCCCACAGAGATATCCTCTCCACTGTCCACCATAGGTATGTCCTCCTCACTGTCAACCACAGGTAAGTCCTCCCAACTGTCCACAACAGTAATGTCCTTTCCACTGTCCACCACAGTGAGGTTCTTCTCATTGTCTATGACAGTGATATCCTTCTCTCTGTCCACAACTTGGAAGTCCTACTCATGGTACACTACAGAGATGTTCTCCCCCAATATCCACCACCAATAAGTCTTCCCCACTTTCAACCACAGGTATGTCCTCCCCTCATTAAACCACAGAGATGTTTTCCCCACTGTCCAAAACAGGGACATCCTTGCCACTGTCTACTAGAGGGAAATCTTCCTCATTGTCCACCACAGAGATGTCCTATCCACTGTCCACCACAGGGATGTCCTTTCCACTGTAAACCACATAGATGTTTCGCCACTGTCAACCACAAAGACATCCTTCCCAGTGTTTACTACAGGGAAGTCCTCCTCACTGTCAACTGTTGTGGCCCTCTCCACTCCACACTTGGCGGACACTGTTTCCCGGCCCAAGTTGCTGCTCTGATCTATGGGTTAGTATCTAGCAAGAGAGAGAGTGAGGATAAAGGGAAGAGACACGAAGAATGGAGACAAGACAGAGGTTCTTATCAAGTCTCAAGTGTCATTTATTCTAGGGAAATCTGGGGTATTTATACACTTTTGCCACATGCCTTGTAGGCATGTGGCTACCACATGCCTTGCAGGTGTTGATATGACTTAAGCCTTACAGGCGTCTATAGAGTGGATAGCACGTGCACCGTGCACCTTGCAGGCTTGGATACCAAGTGCACTTTGCAGGCATGTATGGAGTAGATAGTACGTGGACAGCACATGAACAGCATGCCTTGCAGGCGTGACTACCATGTGCACCTTGCAGCTGGGGCAGTAAACAGCAAAAGAAAATATGTGGGATATCAGAGTGTGCCTCAGCTGTTGTAGGCTGTTGAAAAACAAGTCTCATGTCAGGCTCAAGATGGCTGCA
This sequence comes from Arvicanthis niloticus, assembly GCF_011762505.2. Taxonomy (NCBI): domain Eukaryota; kingdom Metazoa; phylum Chordata; class Mammalia; order Rodentia; family Muridae; genus Arvicanthis; species Arvicanthis niloticus. Next base: position 280,562 of record NC_047670.1, read on the forward strand.
AAGCTGATAGATGCTTTCTGCTAAAAGACAGCTCCCAACAGTCAACCACAGAAATGCATGCCTACTGTCTAATACTGGGATGTCCTCCTCATGGTCCACCACAAAGTCATCCTCCTGTGTAACACAGAGACATACTCCCCACTGTCCACCGTAGGGGCATCCTCCATATTGACCACCACAGGGATGTCCTCCACACTGTCCATCAAAGAGATGTCCACCCCACTGTCCACCACTGGAACTTTCTCCTGTTCACCACAGAGAAGTCTTTCCCACTGTCCACCACAGGGACATCCTACACACAGCTCACCACTGGTGAATCTCCCCACTGACCACCACAGGTAGGTCCTTCCCAGTGTTCACCACAGAGATGTTCTCCTCACTGTCCACCACAGGGATGTCCTCCCTAATTTCCATCACAGGGATGTCCTCCTGTGGACCACAGGGATGTCCTTGACACTGTGTACCTTATTGGCGTCCTCCCTTATGTGCACCACAGGGACATTCTCTTGTGCACCAAAGAGCCCTACTCCAAATTGTCCACCACAGGGACGTCCTCCCCACTGTCCACTACAGGAATGTCCTCCTCACTTTCCACCACAGAAACATTCTCCTCACTTTCCCTGACATAGATTTCCTACCCACTGTCCACCACAATGATGTCCTCCCCACTGTTAACCGTAGAGATATTTTCCTCACTTTCCACCACAGGAAAATCCTTCGCAATGCCCACCACAGTGACATTTTTTTCACTGTCCATGACAGAGATATCCTACCCAGAGTCCACCACAGGGATGTCCTCACCTCTTTAAACCACAAAGACGTTTTCCCCACTGTCCACCATAGGGACATTCTTCCCACTGTCTACCACAGGGACGTCCTCCTCACTGTCCACAACAAGGATGGCCTCTTCAGGGTCCACCACATAGAAGTCCTTCTCACTGTCCGCCACAGAGATGTTTTTCCAACTGTCCACCACAGGTACATGGTCCCCACTGAGGATCACAAGGACGTCCTCCCCACTGTGCAGCACAGGGACATCTTTCTGTGTAACAGAGGATATCCTCCCCACTGTCCACCACAGATATTTCTTCCTAAATATCCATCACAAGGACATCCTCCCCACTGTCTACCACATGGACGTCCTCATGTGTACCACAGAAACATCCTCCAACTGTCCACCAGAGGGATGTTTTCCCCATTGTCCTCCATAAATACATCCTCCCAACTGTTCACCACAGGGATGTACTCCCCCACTGTAAACCACAGGGATATCCTTCCCACTGCAGACCACAGGGACGTTTTTCCAACTGTTCTCCAAAGGGACATCCTTCTCATGCTCTACCACAGAAATGTTCTACCCACTGTTCACCACAGGGACATCATCACCACTATCCACCACAGGGAAGTCTTCCCCACTGTCTATCACAGGGACTTCATCCTCACTGTAAACCACAGGTATGTCCTCCCCACTGTCTACCACAAAGACATGCTTCCCACTTTCTACCACAGAGAATTCCTCCCCACTGTTCTCCACAGTGATGTCTTTCTCACTGTCCACCACAGGGATTTTCTCTCCATTGTCCATCACAGGAATGTCCTCCAAATGTCCACCACAGGAACATTCTCTCCACTATCAACCACAGAGGTGTCCTTCCCATTAACCCCACAGGGATGTCCTCCACACAGTCCGCAACAGAGAAATCCTCCCCATACACCACAACAGAAATATACTCCCCACTGTCCACCACAAGCATGTCCTCTGTGCACCACAGGGATGTCCTCCCCACTGTCGCACACAGGGAAGTTCTTCCCATTGTCAACCACAGGGACATCCTCCCAACTGTCCACCACAGATATGCCCTTTCACTGTCCACAATAGAGATGTCCTCTCTACTGTCCACAACAGGGAGGTCCTTCCCACTTTACACAACAGGTATGTCCTTGAAACTGTTCACCACAACGTCGTTCTTTCCACTGTCCACCACAGAGAGATCCTCCCCACTGTCCACCACAAGAACATCCTCTATGTAACACAGGGACTTCTTTACCACTGTCCACCACAGGGGGGTCATCAACACTGACAACCACAGGAATGTCCTTCAAACTGTTTACCACAGAGATGTCCTACCCACAGTCCACCACAGGAACATCTTCCCCATTGTCCACCCCAGGGACTTCCTGTGAACCACAGGGATCTCTTCCCAAATGTCCATGACAGAGATGTTTTTCTCTCTGTCTACCACAAAAGTGTCCTTACGTCTGTCCACCAAAGAAATGTTTTTCTATGCACTACACAAATTCCTCCCAACTGACGACAAAAGCGACATCCTACCCACTGTCCACAACAATGATATGCTCCCCTCTGTCCACCAGAGGGAAGTCCTCCTCACTGTCCACCACAGAGATGTTTTCCCCACTGTCCACTACAAGGACAACTTCCCCACTGTCCACCACAGGGATGTCTTCCACACTGTCCACAACAGGAATGTCCTCCTCACTGACCACCACAGGTAAATACTCCACACTGTTAAGCAAAGAGATGTCTTCCCCACTGTCCACCACAGAGATGTCCTATTTATTGTCCACCTCAGAGACGTCCTCCTGTACTCCACAGGAACATCCTTCCCACTGTCCACCACAAGGATGTCCTCTTCACTGTCCACCACAATAATGTCCTCCTGACTGTCCACCCAAGGGCTGTCCTTCCCACTGTTCACCTCAGGGACATACTTCTCACTGTCCACCAAATGGATATCCTCCCCACTGTCCACCATATGTATGTCCTCCTCACTGTCAACCAAAGGTAAGTTCTCCCAAATGTCCTCCACAGCAACGTCTTCCTTACTCCCCCCCCAAGGACTTCCTCCTCTGTCCACTACTGAGAAGTCCCCCACACTGTCCACCACAGGGAAGTCTTCCTAACGTCCATCACAGAGATGTCTTCCCTTCCATAAATTACAGAGATGTTTTCCTCACTGTCTACAACAAGTATATCCTTCCCACTTTCCTCTACAGGGATGTCCTCCTCACTGTCCACCACAGAGATGTCCTACCAAATGTTTACCAGAGGAATGTCTTTTCCACTTTATACCACAGATATATTTTTTCACTGTCCACCACAGGGACATACTTCCCACTATGTGCCACAGGGATGTCCTTGCTACTCTCCACCAAAAGGGCATCCTCCCCACTGTCCACCATAAAGCCTTCTCCCAACTCTCCACCACATGGACATCCTTGCAACTGTTCACCAAAATGACATTCTCCTGTGCATCACAGGATGTCCTCACACTGTCTAACACAAAGACATCTTCCTCACTGTCCATAAGTACCTCCTTCCAACTGTCCACCACAGTGAAATCCTCCCCATCGTCCACCAGAGGGATGGCCTCCTCACTGTCCACCAAAGGGACATTCTCCAAACTGCCCACCAAGGTGAAATCCTCCCCACTTTCCATTAAAGGTAATTCATCCCCACTGTCCACCACAGAAACGTCCTCACCACTGTCCACCACAGTGGCATCCTCCTCAAGTATCACCACAAGGAAGTCCTTTTCACTGTCTAAGACAAAGTTGTCTTCCACATTGTCCACCACAGGGACAATCTCCCCACTTTTCACCCCAATGGAATCCTCCCCACTGTCCACCACAGGGACATCCTCCATACTGTCCACCAGAGGTACACCCTCTCCACAGTCCACAAAAGAGACATCTCCCAACTGGCCACCACATGACACCTCCCAACTGTCCATGGCAGGGATTTCCTCCCCACTGTCCACCACAGTGACATCCTTCCCACTGTACACAACAGAAAGATCCTCCCCACTGTCCAGCACATGAGCATCCTCCCCACTCACCTCCACAAGGAAGTCCTCCTCACTGTCCAAGACAAAAATGTCCTCCCAATTGTTCAACACAGGGACATCCTCCCCACTGTCCACCACAGGTACATCCTCTCCACTATCCAACAGTGTTGTCCTTTTGTGCAACACAGGGATGTTCTCCCCACTGTCCACCACAGGGACAATCTCCCCACTGTCCGCCACAGGGATGTCCTCCTCACTCTTCACCACAGAGATGTCTTGTCCATTGTCCACCCAGGGGAATACTCCCCAGTGTCCACCAGAGGAAAATTCTTTCCACTGTCCACTTCAGTGAAATCCTCACCACTGTCCTTCACAGGTACATCCTCCACACAGTCCACCACAGGGATTTTCTCCTCACTATCCACCAAAGTGATGTCCTCCTGTGTACAACAAGGACGTCCTCCTCACTGTCCACCACAGAGATTTTTTTTCACAGTCCACCACAGAAACATCCTCTCCACTGTCCACCATAGATACGTCCTTATCACTGTCCACCACAGGGACATCCTCCCTACTTTCCACCCCAGGGACATTCTCCCCACTATTCAGCATGGAGACTTCCTTCTGTGTACCACAGAGATGTCCACCTTACTGTCCACCACAGAAACTTCCTCCCCACTTTCCACCACAGGAACATCCTCTCAACTGTCCAACACAGGGACGTCCTCCCCACTGTCCAAAACAGAGATGTTCTCACCACTGTCCACCAAAGGGATATACTTCCCACTGCCTGCTACAGGGATGTCCTCCCCACTGTCCACCACAGGTATGTTCTTTCCACTATCAACCACAGAGACATCCTTCCCACTGTCTACCACAGGGATATACTCCCCACTGTCCACCACAGTGATGTCCTCCCCACGGTCCACCAAAGAAATGTCCTCCCCATTGTCCACCACAGGGACATTCTCTTCACTTCCACCACAGAGAAGTCCTACCCATTGTCCACCATAGGGACATACTCCCCACTGTCCACCCCAAAAACATCCTCTCTACTGTCCACCATACTTATATCCTCCTCGCTGTCCATCAAAATAACTTCCTACCCACTGTCCATTAAAGAGGCATCCTCTCCACTGACCTTTACAGGGATATCTCACCACTGTCCAACACAGGGACGTCCTCCCCACTGTCCACCACAGAGATGCTTTTTTTCCACAGTCTACTACAAGGACGTCCTCCCCACTGTCCACCAGATGGATGTCCTCATTCCTCCCACCACAGGGATGTCCTTTCTCTGTCCACCACAGAGACATTCTTTCCACTGTCCACCACAGGGACGTCCTTCTCTGTACCACAGAGACATCCACCGCACTGTCCACCACAGAAACTTCCTCCCCACATTCCACCACAGGAAATTCCTCCCCTTTGTCCATTTTAGGGCCTTGCTTCTCACTGTCTGCCATAGGTATGTCCTCTTCACAGTCGACCACAGGTACATCCTCCTCACTGTCCACCACAAAGATGTCCCCACTACTGTCCACCACAGGGAAGTCCTACTGTGAAACACAAGGATATCTTTTAATCTGTCCACAACAGAGGTGTCCTCCCCACACTCTACCACTGGGACATCTTTTCCACAGTCAGAGGGATTTCCTCCCCACTGTCCAAAACAGAGACCTCTTCACCACTGTCTACCACATGGACATACTTCTCACTGTCTGACACAGTGATGTCCTTTCCAATGTCCACCACAGGTATGTTCTTCCCACTGTTCACCACAGAGATATCCTCCCCACTTTCCGCTACAGGTATATCCTCCCCACTGTCCACCACAAGGCAGTCCTCCTGTGTACAACAGGGATGTCCTTACCTCTGTAAACCACAGGAGTGTCCTCCCCAATGTCCACCATAGGGTGTTGATCCCCACTGTCTACGACGTAGACATCCTCACCACTGAGCACCACAAGGACATCCTACTGTGCATCACAGGACATCCTCACATTCTCTAACACAGAGATGTCCTCCACACTGTCCACCACAGTGATGTTCTCCACACTGTCCACCACAGGGAGGTCCTCTGAACTGCCCACCACAAGGACTTCCTCCACACTGTCCACAACAGTTATTTCTTTTCCACTGTCCATTGCAGTGACTTCATCTCCATTGTCCAAAACAGAGATATCCTAACCACTATCCACCACAGAAATGTCCTCCCTACTGTCCCCAACAGGGATGTCCTCCCCACTGCCAACCACAAGAAGGTCCTCCTCACAGTCCACCACAGGAACATCCTTCCCACTGTCCACTACAGGTATGTTCTCCCCACTGTCCACCACAGGTACATTCTTCTCACTGTCCATAACAGTGCTGGCCAACCCACTGTCCAACACATGGATGTTTTCCCCACTGTCCACGACAGGAAACTCCTCCTGTGTACCACAGGGATGTCCTTACCACTGTCCTAAACAGAGATGTCCTCCCCACTGTCCACCAGAGGTATGTCCTCTTGTGCACCACAGGAATGTCCTCCCTATTGTCCACAAGGTCGTACTCCCCAGTGTCCACCACAGTGAATTCCTCCCTACAATCCATAACAGGAACCTCCTCCACACTGTCCAACATAAGAACATAGTTCCCACTGTCTACCACAAGGACGTCCTTCTCACTGTCCACCACAGAGACATGCTTTCCACTGTGCAACACGGACATTCTCCTGTGCACAACAGGGATGTCCGCACCACTGTCCACCACAGAGATATCCCCCACACTGTCCACCACAAGGACATCATTCACACTATCCACCACAGGGCCATCCTCTTGTGTACCACAGGACCCTCCTCCCCTCTGTTCACCACAGGGACGTCCTTTCTACTGTCCACAACAGGGATATTCTTCCCACTGTCCTCCACAAAAATGTCCTCCTCACTGTCCACCACAGGTATGTTCTTCCCACCATCCACCACAAAGACGTTCACCCCACTGTCCAACACAAGAATGTTTCCCCACTGTCCACCACAGGGACATCCTATTGTGTACCACAAGGATGTCCTTACCACTGTCCACCAAAGGGGCATTTTTTCCACTATTCACTACATGGACGTCCTCCTCACTGTCCACCACAAGGATGTCCTCCCAGTTTACACCATATGGCATACTCGCCACTGTCTACCACAGGAAAGTCCTTCCCACTGTCTAACACAGGGTTGTTATTTCTACCATCAACCACCTCGACCGCCTCTTAACTGTCCACCACGAGGATATCCTCCCCATTTTCCACCACAGGAAAGTCCTTCCCACTGCCAACCACAGGAACATCCCCTTCACTGTCCACCATAGGGACATACTACCACTGTCTACCACAAAGGATGTCCTTTCCACTGTCCAACACAAAGACATCCTTTCCATATTCCATTACAGGAAAGTCCTTCCCACTGTCCACCACAGATGCATCCTCCCCATTGAACACCACAGGTATGTCCTCCACACTATCCATCATAGATATGTCTGCACACTGTCCTCACTGAGACATCCTCCACACTGTCCACCACAGGGACTTACACGTGTGTACAAGAGGGACATCCTTCCCACTGTCAACCACAGGGGTGTCCCCTTCACTTACCACCACAAAGACGTCCTTCACACTATCCTCCACAAGGACATGCATTTCAATGTCCATCACAGGGATGTCCGTCCCACTGTTCACCACAGGTATGTACTTCCTACTGTCCACCACAGAGACGGCCATCACACTGCCCATCAAAGGGATGTTTGCCACATTGTCCACCACAAGGATGTTCTCCTGTGTACCACAGGGAATTCCTTGCCACTTTCCACCAAAGGGGCGCCCTCCCAACTCTACACCACATGGACTATCTCTTCCCTGTCAAACACAGGGACATTCTCCTCACTGTGCACCACAGGAACATCCTTCTGTGCACAACAAAAATATCCTCACTGCTATCCAACACAGGCACTTCCTCCCCACTGTTCACCATATGATGTCTTCCCCACTGCCCACCACAGGGGTTACCTCCACACTGTCCACCATAGGAACATACTTTCCACTGTCCATCATATGGAGGTCTACCCCACTGTCCACCACAGGGAAGTCCTTCCCACTGTCCACCACAGGCATGTCCTCCCTACTGTAAACCACTGGGATGACCTTTTTACTATCCACCACAGGGACATCCTCCCCACTGCCCACCACAGGGACTTCCTCCCCACTGCCTCCCACAGGGACATTCTCCTCACTGTCCACCACAGAGATGTCCTAACCAATGTCCACCACAGCAATGTCCTCCCCACTGCCCACCACCGGGAAATCTTTCCTACTCCCCACCACAAAAACAACCTCCTGTGCACCACAGGAACATCCACCCAACTGTCCACCACAGTGATGTTTTTACCACCGCCCAACACAGAAACGTCCTCCCCACTGTCCACCACAAAAAAGTCCTCCTCACTGTCCATCACAGAGATGTCTTCACCACTGTCCACCAAAGGGACCTCCTCCTGTGCACCACAAAGAAGTCCTCTCCTCTGTCCACCACAGAGATGACCAACCCTCTCTCCACCACATAGAGTTTTTCCCACTTTCCACCACAGGGACATCCTCCCCACTGTCTACCACAAGGATGTCCTCCCTGCTGTCCACCACACAGACGTTTTTCCACTGCCCACCACAGAAACATACTTCCCTCTTTCCACCACAGAAACGTCCTCCTCACTATCCACAACAGAAATGTTTTCACCACTGTCCAACAAAGGGACACCCTTCTGTGCACCACAAGGACATCCTCTACACAGTCCACCACAGATATGTCCTCCCCACTCTCCATCACATAGACTCTTTTTCCACTTTCCACACCACAGGGTTATCCTCCCCACTGTCCACCACAAGGACATTCTCCCCGCTGCCCACCACAGGGACATCCTCTTCACTGTCCACCACAGGGAAGTCCTTCCCACTGTCCACCACAGAAATGTCCTCCCAACTTTCTACCACAAAGACATCCTGCTCTGCACAAAAGTTATGTCCTCCTCATTGTCCAGCACATGGAATTTATCTTCACTGTCCACACTCGAAATGTCCTCCCCAGTGTTCACCACAGGAACATTCTCCACACAGTTTACTACAGGTACATCCTTCTCACGGTCCACCACAGAAATGTCCTCCCAACTGTCCACCAGAGGTATGTCCTCCTAAAAGTCTGCTACAGAGATGTCCTCCTGTATACCACAGGGATGTCCTCTTCTATTTCCACCACAGGGAAGTCCTCTCCACTGTCCACCACACGAATATCCTCCCCACTGAGCACCACAGAGATGTCCTTCCCACTGTCCACCAAGGGATGTCCTCCCTACTGTCCACCACAAAGACGTACTTCCTACAGTCTGCCAAAGGGAAGCCTCCCCATTGTTTATCACAGGTATGTTCTTTTCACTGTCAACCACAGACACATCTGCCCCACTGTCCACCAAAGAGACATGTTCCCCACTGTGCACTACAGGGACTTCCTCCTGTGTACCACATGGATTCTTTATTACTGAGCACAACAGTTGTGGCCTCCCCACTCTCAACTACAGGGTAAAGCTCCCCACTGTCCAGCACATCGACATTCTTTCCACTATGCACCACAGCGACATCCTCCCGTGCACCACAGGATGTCCTACCCACTTTCTACCAGAAAGATGTCCTCCAGACTCTCCACTACAGGGACATACTTCCCACAGTCTTCCACAGGGAAGTCCTTTTCACTGTCCACCACAGGTATGTTCTTCCCACTGTCTGCCACAGGGATGAACTCCCCACTGTCCACCAAAGATATATTTTTTTCCACTGTCCACAACAGATACATCCTCCCCATTGCCTACTACAAGGACATCCTCCCCACTGCCCACCACAATGAAATCCTCCCTACTGTCCACCACAGTAATGTCCTCCCCACTGTCCACCACAGGGACATCCTTCCCACTGTCCTCCAAAGAGACGTCCAACACACTGTCCACCACAGAGACGTCTTCCACACTATCCACCACAGGGACTTACTTCTGGGTATGACAGGGACGTGCTCCCCACCCACAACACAGGAGTGTCCTTTCCACTGACCACAATAAGGACATCCTCAATGATTTCCTAGACAGAGATATCCTCTCCAGAGTTAATGACAGGGAACCTCCCAACTGTCCACCACAGGAATATCCTCACCACTCTCCACCACAGTGTTGTCCTCTTGTGTACCACAGGGATGTCCTCCCCACTGACCAAAACTGAGACATTTTCCCCACTGTTTTAAAGAGAGATATCCTCCCACTGTACACCACAGAGACATCCTTTTCACTGTCGACCACAGGGATGTCCTCCCCACTGTCCACAACAGTTACATACTTCGAAGAGTCCACCACAGTGACGGGCACTTACTGTCCATTACAGGGATGATTTTCTCACAGTCCACTACAGGGATATCCTCTTTTCTACCACAGGGACATCCTTGCCACTGTCCACCACAGGAATCTTTTCTCCACTGTCCAGAACATAGATGTCCTCCCCACTGTCCACCACAGAGGCATCCTTCCCACTGTCCACCACAGGGATGTCCTCCCCACTGTCCACCACAGATACATTCTTCCCAACCCTCCATGACACTGACAGCCACCCTACTGTCCATCACATGGATGTCCTCTCCAATAAACCTCAGGGATTTCCTTCCCAGTATCCACCACAGGGACATTTTTTCCACTGTCCATCACAGGGATGTTCTTCTCACTGTCCACCACAGAATTGTGCTACCCACTGTTCACAACAGGGATTTCCTCACCAGTGTCCACCACAAAGAGTTCTTCCCCAAGGTTCACCACAGGGAAGTATTCCTCATGGACCACGACATGCATGGCCTCCGAATTGCCTACCACAGAGACGTGCTCCCCACTCTCCACCAAAAAATGCTCTCCAATGTTCACAGCAGAGATGTCCTACCCGCTGTCCACCAAAGAAATGTCCTTCTCACTGTCCAAAACAGGAAATCTTTCCCCACTGTCCACAACAGGGACATCATTCCCATTGTCTCTCACAGGTACATCCTCCTATGTAACAGAGGGACTTCCTCAATACTTTTCCTCAACCGGGGCATCCTAAACACTGACCACACCAGTGACATCATCCACACTGTACACCACAAGGATCTAATCCCCACTGTCCACCACATGGACATCCTCCTCGCTCTCCACCACAGAGATGACCTTCTGTGTACCACAGGGACGTCCACCCAATTGTCCACCACAGAAATATTCTCCCGACTGTCCATCACAGGAATATCCTCTCTCTATCCAACACAGGGATATCATCAACTTTGTCCAAAACAGGGACATTCTGCCCACTGTCCACCACAGTGAAATCCTCCCTAATGTCCACCACAGGGAAGTTCTCCCCACTGTCCACTACAGGGATGTCCTCTCCACTGTACCCACAGTGACCTCCTCCCCACTTTCTACCACAGAGATGTCCCCCCACTGTCTACCACAGTGATTTCCTCCTCACTGTCCACAACCAGGACGTCCTCCTCAATGTCCACCAAAAGAAACCCTCCCCACTGTCCACAACAGTGATGTCCTAACCAGTGACCACCACAGGGACATCCTCCCAACTGTCCAGCACAGGGATGTCATACACAGTGTCCACATCAGGTAGGCCCTCCCCAAGTCCACCACAAGTGCTTCCTGTTCACATTCCAACACAGGGATGTCCTCCTCACTGACTACCACAAGGACATCCTCCACACTGTCCAAGACAGACATTTTCTCTCCACTGCTCAACACAGAGACATCTTTCCCACTGTCCACTACAGGTAAGTCCTCCCCACTGTCCACAACAGTGTCATCCTCCTGTGCACCAGAGGGACATCCTCCAAACTGTGCACAACAGTGAAATCATCCCCACTGTCCACCACAGAAACATCCTTCCCACTGTCTACCACAGGGACATCCTTCCCAATGTCCAAAACAGGAATGTCCTCCCCACTGTCCACCACAGGTACTTTCTTCCCACCATCCACCACAAAGAAGTTCACTCTAATGTCCACCACAGTGATGTTTTCCCCACTGTCATCCACAGGGACATCCTCTTGTGTACCACAAGGACATCCTTAACACTGTCCAACACAGGCACGTCCTCCTCACTGTCCACCACAGAAACATTCTTCCCACTGTCCACCACAGTGACATCCTCCACACTATGTACCACAGGGACATCCTCCTGTGCACAACAGGGGCGTCTTCACAACTGTCCAACACAGAGATGTCCTCCACAGTGTACACCACAGAAATATCTTTCACACTCTCCACCACAGGGACATCGTCTTGTGTACCACAGGCCAGTCCTCCCCACTGTCCACTAAAAGAATGTCTTCCCCATTGTCCACCACAGGTACATTCTTTTCACTTTTCCCCACAGGGACATCCTCCACACTGTCCACTAGAGGTATGTCCTCACCACTGTTCACCAGAGGGGCATACTCCGCACTGTCCATTTCAATGATGTTTTTCCCAGTGCCCATCACAGGAATGTCCTTCCCACTGTCCACCATAAGGAGACACTCCCCACTGTCCACCACAAAGATGTCTCAGAAAACCTCTCAATCATCATAGATAAAGAAATCAAAATATTCCAAGACAAAACCAAATTTTGACAATATCTGTCAACCTATCTAGCTCTACAGATGATTCTTGAATGAAAACTCCAACACAAGGAGGGTACCTACACCAAAGAAAAAACAATATCTTATCATCTTGGAACAAAACCAAAAGGAGAGAATCACATACACATAATACCACCTATAAGAACAAATATAACAGGAATTAACAATCATCTATCTTTAATATCACTCAATATCAATAGGCTCAATTCTCCAATAAAAAGACATATGCTAAAAGACTGGATACTCAAGCAGGATCCAGTTCTGCTGCATACAAGAAACATACTTCAATAACAAAGACAGACAATGCCTCAGAATAAAAGGCTAGAAAAATGTCTTCCAAGAAAATGGTTCCAAGAGACAAGTAGGGGTTGCCATCCTAATAGGCTTTCAACCAAAAGTTATCAATTGAGATGGGGAAAGACACTTCATATTCATCAAAGAAAAAATCCACCAAGAGAAAGTCTAAATTCTGAACATCTATGCCCCAAATGCAAGGGCACCCACATTCATAAAAGAAATGTTAAAAGCACAAAACACATATTTAACCTTATAAAATAACAAAGGCAGACTTTACCTACCACCCCAGTCTCACTAGTGGAGAGGTCATTGAAACAGAAACTAAACAAAGACACAGTGAAACTAACAAAGGTTATGAATCAAATGGATTTAAGAGATATATGAAGAACACTTCTGTTGGGTGGTGAGCTGTGAGAGTAAGCCTGGTAAGGTTAAGCTAAGGTTAGAAGCCCTGGAGACCCTGAAGGGAGGATAGGAGCTTGGCCTGCTCATGAAACCAGGTCCCTGTCACATACCCACAGCTCCCACAGCCACGACAGGGATGTTCTCACCAATGTTCACCAAAGGGACATGCTATTGACTGTCCATCACAGAAATGTCCTTTCCAGTGTCCAGCACAGTGTTGTCCTCCTGTGCACCACAGGGATGTCGTTGCCACAGTCCACCACAGGGACATTTTTTTCCGCTGTCCAAAACAGAGATGTTCTCCCCACTCTCCACCACAGGGACATCCTATCGACTGTCTACCAAAGGAATGTCCTAACTGTTCACCACAATGAAGTTCTCCCAACAGGGAAGTCTTCCCCACTGTCCACCACAGGGATGTCCTGTGCACCACAAGGAAATACTCATAAATGTCCACAACAGAGATTCTTCCCATTATCCACCAGAGGAATATCCTCCACACTCTCCATAACAGGGACATCCTTCCCACTGTTTACCAGAGGGACATACTCCCCACTGTCCATTTCAAAGATGTTTTTTCCCATTGTCCATCACAGGAATGATCTTCCCACTGTCAACCATAGGAATGTCTACCCCACATTTCAACATAAGGACACACTCCCCACTGTCCACCACAAAGATTTCCACCCCACTGGCACCCATACGTATGTCCTCCTCACTGTCAGCCACTGAGAAGTCCTCCCCACTGTCCACCACAAGGACTTCCACCCCACTTTCCACCACAAGGACGTCCTGTTTACTGTCCACAACAAGTATGTCTGCCCTATTTTCTACCACAAGAAAGTCGCTCCCAATGTGCAAATCAGGGATATTCTCCTGTGCACAACAGGGACGTCTTCACCACTGTCCACCAAAGAGATATCCTCCACACTGACCACCACATGGACATCTTTCACATATTATAGCTTAGGGACTTCCGCTTGTGCACTACAGGCCCATCCTCCTCACTGTCAACCACAGGGACATCCTCCCCACTGTCCAACAAAGGTGTGTCTTCCCCACTGACCACCACAAAGATGTCCTCCACACTGTCCAAGACAGAGATGTCCTCCCTACTGTTCAACACAGAGTCATCCTCCTCAATGTCCACCAAAGGGATTCCTCCACACTATCCACCACAGGGACATCCTTCCCATTGTCCACCATAAAACTTCTTCCTCACTGTCCACCAGAGGTAAGTCCACCACACTGTTTACTTAAGGGACCACCACCTCACTGTCAACCACAGGGATATCCTCCCCACTGTCCAAAACAGGGACATATCCCTCATTGTCCACCACAAAGACATCATTCCCACTGTCCAACATACCTATTTCCTACTAACTGTCAACCAAACTGAAAGTCCTCCCCACTGTCCACCAAAAGGATGTAATAACCACTGTCCAAGACAAGGACTTCCTCTCCACTGTCTAAAACAAGGATGTTCTCCCCACTGTCCACCACAAGGACGACCTCTTGTGTCCCACAGCAACGTCTTCACCACTATCCCCCACAGATGTCCTTTCCACTGTACACAACAGGGATGTCCTCCCCACTGTCCAGCACTTGTATGTCCTTTCCAGTCTCCACTACAAAAACATCCTTCTCAATCTCCACCAAAGAAACGTCCTCCCCACTGTCCATCAAAGTGGCTTCCTCCCCATTGAACACAACAGAAATGTCATCTCCAATGTCTACCACAGAAATGTCCTACTGACTGTCCACCAAAAGGATGTCCTCTCCACTGTCCACCACAGTGTATTCTTCAGGTGCTCCAAAGGGACTTCCTCCCCACTGTCCACCACAGGGCCATCCTCCCCACACTTCACCACAAGGACGTCCTCCCAACTGTGCACCACAGTGAATTCTTCCCCACTGTCCACCACAGAAACCTCCTATGCACAGTCCACCCCAGGAATATCCTTACCACTGCCCACCACAGAAACGTCCTCCTCACTGTACAACAGAGGAATGTCCTGCACACTGGTTAACTAAGGGATCCCAAACTCACTGTCAACCACAGGGATATCCTCCCCATAGTCTAACACAGGAGCCTCCTCCCCACTGTCCACCACAAAAATGTCCTCCTCACTGCATACAACAAAGAAGTCCTCACCACTGTCCACCACAGGGACATCCTCCCCACTGTCTACCACAGGGATATCCTCCTCACTGACCACAATAGGAAAGTCCTCCCTAATGTCCAACTCTGGGACATCCATCTTACTGTCCACCACAGAGACATCCTCTGCAGTGTACACCAGAAAGACAGCTTCCCCAGTGTACACCAGAAAGACAGCCTCCCCAGTGTCTACCACAGAGATGTCCTTCCCACTGTCCACCAAAGGTACTTCCTCCCCAATTTCCACCACAGGTATGTCCTTCTCACTGTCTACCACAGAGATGTCCTGTCCACTGTCCAGCACAGGGATGTCTTTTACAATGCAAACCACAGGGAATTTCTCCACACTGTCCACCAAGGGATGGAATATTGTGTACCACAAGCACATCCTCCCAACTGTGCACCACAGAGATGTCCTTTCCACTGTCCTTGACAAAGATGTCCTCCACACTGTAACTCCCAGGGACATCCTCCCCACTGTCCACCACAGGGGTGTCTTCACCACTGATCACAACAAGGACCTGCTCCACAAGGTCCAAGACTACTACTGTTCACCACATGGACTTCCTCTACAATGTCCACCACAGGGATGTCCTCCACACTATCCACCACAGTGCCATCCTCCTGTGCACCACAGGGACATCCTCCCCAGTGTCCATCACATGGATGTACTCCCCAGTGTCTACCACAGGGACATTCTTCCTACTGTCCACCACAGGGATGTCCTCCCCACTGTCCACCACAGGTTCAGTCCTTTAACTATCCTACACAGTGCCGTCCACCTCACTGTTCACCACAGAGTTTTCCCCACTTTCCAACACAAGGACATTCTTCTGTATACCACAAGGACGTCCTTAAGCCTCTCCACCACAGGGATGCCCTCCCCACTGTCCACGACAGGGACATCTTTCCGACTGTCCACCACAGGATATCCTACCCACTGTGCATCACAGGGACATTCTCCTCCTCACAAGAGGGACGTTCTCATGACTGTCCAAAACAGAGATATCCTTCGCATTCTCCATAGCAGGGACATCCATCCCACTGTCCACCACAGGGTCATGCTCCTGTGCCCCACAGGAATGTTCTTTCCACTATCCACAAATATGTCCTACCCACTGTCCACTAAATGAAATCCTTCCCACTGCCCACCACAGGGACATCTTTTTTACTGTCCACCACAGTAATGTCCTCCTAACTGTTTACTTCAGGGATGTGCTTCCCACTGTCCACCACAGGGATGTCCTACCCACTGTCCACCACAAGGACATACCCCCCATTTTCTACCACAAATACACAGTCCCCACTGTCCATCATACTATTGTCTTCCTCACTGTCAACTACAGGGAAATTCCTCCCCACAGTCCACCAAAAAAACGTCATACCCACTGTCCAACACAAGGACTTCCTCCCCACTGTCCAAAAAAGGACATCCTATGTTGGGAGCCGCAGTGAGCGTGTCAGCATTCGCCATTCCAAGATGACATGGGCATCCTGTCCTCCCACAAGTAAACAACTGTCTGCGCAGGTGCAAAAGGCAAAAAGCGCGCCAAAGTCACTGCCCATCCCGGGGCGTAATACGGGGTGATGAGTGAACAGCCAATCAGAAGTGAACACGTCACTCTAGGGTGTATATAAGCAGTGCCTTTTCCAGTCTTTCCGTCTTTCCGCATCTGCTTATACAAGAAGTAAATCCTCACTGTAGTAACCACCCAAACATTGCCTCACGTATCCTTTTTTGTGGGCGAAGGGGACACGGAGGGGCTTGGAACATCTGGCGTCGAAACCCGGGAATTTCAAGGTGCCATGGAGAGACCCCCCCAAGTTTTGGGGTGGGTTAAAAGACTACAGGATCGAGGTACATCTCTGGAAGATATGCCTGGGGTGGAAGCCTTCGTTGCGAGTGGATATTCACCCATTGCCGCAGCTGCAGTAGTTGGCCTCTTGTTTGTGTTTTTGCTTTTAGCTTATTTGTGTTGTGAGGATCCAGCCAGCAGCACAGCTATTAGGGCAAGTCAAGAGGTTTCAAGAGAGGTACGCTCCAGGCTATCAGAAACAGGGCGTGTTAGCTGGCATCAGGCCAAGGAGCCTGGAGATCAGGTCAAAGAGCCTGGAGATCAGGCCAAAGAGCCTGGAGAAACAGATAAGGTCAAAGAGCCTAGAGAAAGGAAAGAGTACTCAAGAGGAACAGGGGCCACTGCAGAGCCTGTTAAGGTTAAGGACCCTCCACCGGCTGCTGGAGAGAGAGTGGAGGACAAAAGGACCCTCCTTTATGACAGAAACTTTGGGGAACCAGAGCAAGCAATGCCAGTGATAGAACAGATGATATTTGAAAATGCCACAGCTGAATGCCTTGCAGCCATTGCCCCTCGTAGGAACAGGAGGCTACAAGATTGGCTGAGAGCCTGTTGTGGCCTGGGAAGGGGAGTTGTTTGTGCTTATTCCACAGGTGAAGACAATTCAATTTGGGTCCCTATGTGACTGGTGCAGATTGTGAAGAATGAAGCTAGATTGCAAGATTACTGCTCTGATTCTCCTGATACTGATGTTCGATTTGGGGATAAGTATACCACTATGGACCATAGTTAGATCCTGGCCTGTTCCCATGCCAGTACATTCAAATTCTGCAGTGCTGCCTTTGTTTACAGCTATTGAGTGTTACTTGGTTGCCCGTCCTCAGGCGCACTGGCCAACAGCCTGAGTTATATAATGCTACAAGTTTTCCATTAAATTTTATACTTGGTTTTGTGGCAGCAAAACTTTATACCATAAAGGTAATCTACTTGGTGTTGATTTTAGAGAAAATAGATTGCTTACATTGTTAAAGATTGATTTTGTTTCTCAAAAATATGGTTATAATCTAATATTACAAAAGAGGCTTAAAAACATAGTTACACTGCCAATATTCCATTGGCTACAGTTGGTAGTTCAACCGAGAGTTTGAAAATTTTTGATTTGCCTATGTTTATAGAGAAAAGATACAACACGTGTCTTTTAAAGTTTACAGTTTAAATTTAAGGTTTAAAGTTAAAGTTAAAGTCAAAATCACACAATTTAGGCCTAGCCAAGCCTCAGAGAACAGGCCAGAGGGAGGTAAGCACATTTTTACATAATTCAAATGTAAGCACATTTACATTTGAATTAAGACAATGCAGACTGAGCTGCAGAAGCTCAGGTGCCAAAAGCTCCTTTTGTCCTGTGTCTTTATGACCTTGTCCTAGAAATGTGCTTACTGGAATTCGTCTTTTGTCTTCATTGTTTCTTGTGAGAAGAGGGATAAATCTAAGAACCAAAGACTTTACAACTGTCTGTGGGCTAAAAGTTATGATTATGCTGGAGACATCAAATTATGCCTACTTCCCTCCATGAGTATAACTGTACCTGCTGATAAAATATTGTTCAAATTGTTCTAATTCCTTTATATTCAAAGTTGTTAAAAATGAGATGCTTTGGATACCTCTAATATATGTAACAATTATTAGAGAATAAGGTTGGCTTTTATCTGATATATTCATTGGACTAAAAAAGATTGGTTATTGAATTAATCCAAACTAAAATTCAAATTTAAGATTTATACACCTAACTTGTCTACTCCAGCTGCCATTTCAGTAAATGCTTATAGAAGTACTATAGATATAAAAGATGTTTTTATACCATCCATTTACATTTCTGGTAAAGGTGAGAGGTTTACAGGCAGTAAATTTATTCATAATTTTTAAGAGCCCATGAAGCGATATTTGTTAAAAATAATTGCTTCAGAAAATGGTTAATTGTTTTAATATATATATATATATATATATATATATATATGTTGTTGCTTTAATACAAAAAATTAAGAGGTTAAATCTTTTAGTGTATATTATTTATTGTGTGATACTTTATTAGTGGATTTCTCTAAAGAAGTTTTTTTCTGAAAGCCATTGCTCCAATATAACGAGCTTTAAAAATTTTTTTGGACTACTTGTTGCTCTAGAAAGGATTCAAAGACAGTGTCTTTCAATATTTGAGACCTCAGTCATATCCTAATCAGATTGTGACACAGAAAATTCTAATAAAAATAGATAGTTGGGG